>NW_006921533.1:5931463-6221125 GCF_000340215.1 Pseudocercospora fijiensis CIRAD86
CCCCGCCCCCCCCCCCCGCCTAGCTAAAGGAGATACGAGCTAGTTTCTAGGATCTAGGTGTAAATAGAGATTGCAGTCTCTCCCTCTAAGCGGCTTTCGTCTAATACTAAACTTAGCTCCTAGGGGTGTCTAGGCGACCCCTAGGAGGCTAAACTCTAATGCTATCCTAGGGGTAATATTAGAGGAAAACAGCCTAGCACACTATTTTCTCGTATAGCAATATCGAAACAAACTAAACCTACAATATATACTAAAAACACTTTCCTATAGCATTTTATTTCAACTACTTTATAACAATCGAATAAGCTCTAGCGAAAGCGAGTATTACGAATTAGCGGAATCTTCGGAATCTAATAACCTACCGGACCCTATTAACGAAGAAATTAGGCGACGACTAGTTGTTATAAGCGCCGTCGACCTAGGGGCTATCGAGCCTTCTACGCCTAAGGCCCTCTATAATATCGTTATAAAGATAATTTAAGGGCAAACTAATCTTCTCCGTTAGAATAGGCGTCGCCCGCTAGAGCTAGGAAGTAGTAGGAACCCTTTGTTCGAAGGGTAGAACGCTACGGCGTATATAGAACGCTTTAAGGACAACTTAGCCGAGTACAGACTCGAAGAGGAGTCGGACTAGTATAAGGTCCGGTCTCTTACGAGGACTACTATTACTAAGCTTTACCGAACCCTTAGAACCCTAGTTAGCTACCTAGAAAAGGACGACAAGTCTAATACCGACTAGGAGGTCTTTAAGTAGGCCTTTATAAGGGAGTACCGGGATCGCGATAGCCGTCGCATTAAAGGTAGTCGTACGTAGCTTAAGAACCTCTATATAGAGAGGCGTACCGAAGATAACGACCTAAAGGAGTACGTCCGCGAGTTTGTTAAGTTAGCGGACGGCATCGACTAGTAGGACCTTAAGAATTCTTAGAGAACGAGGCTGCTCCTTAAAGGGTTGCCGTAGTCTACGGCTAAGCGTGTCTTCCGTCGCTACAAGCTTAGCGAAGCTAATCCTAAGACCTTTAGGAAGTACAAAGAGGTCCTAGAGGCTATTAAGGACGACATTAATAGCTCCGCTAATGTAAAGAAGTTCATTTACGGCGAGGACCGGAATAACCTAGCCTAGGTAAGGAACGATACCTCGGGAACTAGAGGGCCTAAGTTTCTTCCTAAATCGCAAAGTAGTCCTAGTACCGTAACTCCTACCGTTACTAAGCATTCTTAGGACGTTGCGGACTTAGCTAAATCCCTAGCCTAGCTCAACCTTAATGCAAAAGCACTACAGCGAGTTAGGGAGGTCCTTAATACTAGTATACTAAAGGATATACTACTAGTCTACTAGGTCTCCGATCCTAACTACCCTAAGGCCCCTTTAGTTAACGTCTACGCTATACGGAAGATCTATTCTAACTTAGATAGCAAGTGCTAGATGTGCGGCGGTTTTAAATATGTTTAATTAGACTACCCTATCTAGAAGGAGCTTCTTAAGAGGAAGCTCGTTATACAAGTAAATAGTCGGTTCTACTATACCGACACCGGCGACAAGATTGACTTCGAGTAGGATCGTAGAGCTCCGAAGCTGCCTCAACTTAGGAGTCTTCTAGAGAAGAAGTATAGTAGCAAGATCGAGTTTAAGGATACTAGGAATAGTACCCTCGCCGCTATTACTAAACGAGAAACTTAGAAGGTTAGGGCAAAACAGGTTAAGGAGCGGAGCAGTAATAGTACTACTAAGCCTATTAAAGTCAACTTTGTGTCTTAGGACCCGGACGCAGTTACTAATGTTTACGCGGTTACTAAGAATAGCGTAGATGTCTACGCTACTACAAGGTCCTAAACTTAGTCGTCCTAAACCTAGTCCTAGGGCAAGGGTAAGAGCCCGTAGAACCCTACCCGCCCTAGTACGGCAGCCCCTACTAGGATACTTAAGAAGCAGGCAGCTAACAAGGCTAAGAAACAGCGAGAATTAGTCGCTAAGACTAAAACACTCTAGATAGCTAAAGACCGTGCAACCCGAGCTAGTATAGCTACTCCGGAGGTCCTAGAGACTCCGGATATCGATATAGAGGATGCTACTACCGACCTTAGTAGTATCCTAGGCCTAGCTAACCCGCCGGCCTACAAACGGAAGTTAGCCGACCTAAAGAGCTTTCGCTTTAATAGGTATATAAAGAAGTATAGTGCCGAGCCTACTAACTCTTACGATACAAAGGCAAATGCTCTCTTCTAGGCTTTATAGTTCCTAGACCTTAAGTCTAACGTATCTATAGGGGAGCTTCTAGTATACGGTTTGCCTACTAACCTGTTCTAGAGCCGGATTCCTAACGATGCTACCTTTATAAAAGACCTTATAGCCCTCCGATATAAATAGGGGCGGGAGGACTATATCGACGTCTCTTCCCTATAGTTCCTTCCTAAATTTTTAGGGGCCTAGGAGTTAGCAGAAGGCGAATTAGTAACCTACGAGAGCTAGGAGACTATCGATAATGCTAACGAAGAGGGGATTAAGGAGATAGGCCGAGGGGATAATAATAATACCGACCCTGCTTCGGTTTTAGTTTCTATTAAGGCTATCCGATTTACTAGCTAACAAATCGGTCGAGTAGGACCTCCTCGGCCTAAGGAACTTTACTCTATCCCTAATAATATAGACCTTTCCGCAGTTACCCGTTCCTTTGCCGTCGTTCCCGCTATTTATATTTAAGTTACTATCGGAAGCTATAGTTAGCAGTTGCTAGCAATACTTGATAATAGTTTAGAGTTACTTATTATAAGTAAGCGCTAGGCTAAACAGCTCCGACTGCTAATAAACAGAGATATTTCCCTTAGTATATAGGGAGTAAATAGGGAGGTTGCGCTAGTAGGTGCCTGCTATAATGTTATAGTAGACGCTTTCGGCATATGCTTTTCCTTTACCTTCTAGATTGCCGCTAACCCGAATACGCTAATTATTCTAGGTCGACTATAGTCTCGTATAACCCGGGGGGTCTAGCGCAACTGCGACGATAGCTCCTAGGAAGGAACTATCGCTAACTAGAAGGGCAACCGAGTCGTGTTTACTAGTTATATCGGAAACACTAGCTACAAGTCCTACGAGGATATCCTTACTACTTCTAAGCGCTCTTCGGGAAACGCTATAGCGCGGTTATAAGACCGGCAATCTGCGCTATAAGTTAATATAGCTTAAATAGGTTATATCTAGAGGTGCGCCGCTCCGTACGATAAGGCTAGTTTCTAGGCTCTATACTAAGGAGACGAATGCTCGAAGCGATAGCGAGTATAACAGTGCAACGACTACCTAGTATACGAATCTCGGTAATAATGCTATCGTAGGCATCGCCGCCGGAAGCGGATCTACCCGAATCCGAACTAACTAATTAGAACGCCGAGCTAATGCTACCCCGGGGGTGTTATTAGGAATCTAACGTTTTCGCCGGAATTATAAATTAGGATTACTAGCTGTATACCTACCGACTAAAGGAGACTTCTAATAAAGTTTACGCGCTGTTCTATTGCGCTAATCTCCGGGCCTAACGTTAAAGAGAGAGAGCTCGGGTATTACGAGCGGTTAGTGTGTATACCCTATACAAGAGGGTAGCTAACAAGATTAAGCCCGTAAAAGGCAGCGTATATATAACCGATAGGTCTAATCCTAGCGGAAATCCTAACTAGCGACAAAAGTGCCTTAACCGCGAAGCGATGTTAACACCTAGGGATAGTCTATACGACTAGAGGTACATTACTAAAAAGTTCTCCGCTATTCCTAGGGGATCGAGGCTAACGCCGGAGAGACTAGCGAACATTAAACCTAGTATCGAGCTTTCGGATCTTAAACTAGATTTGCTATACGAGCTTCTATACAACCGCGAAGCCGTATTAGTATATAACTTTACGCATCTAGGCAGGATTAACCCGGAGGTTGCCCCTCTATAGAGGATCCGAACGATCGAGTATAAGCCTTAGGCTTACCTAGGGTTTAAGTTAAACCTAAGCCTAAGAGGTATAGTTAAGGACATAATACGGCAGCGTATAAAGGCTAGCACCTTAGAGCCTTCCTATGCCTCGTATCGCAATCTATACTTCCTAGTTTAGAAGAAGACAGCTCCTAGGGAGCTAAAGAAGTATCGGCTAATTAACGTTATATAAAAGTTTAACGTAGTTACGATTAGAGATGCTAATCTTCCTCCGGAGACTAATAGGTTCTTAGAAGCCTTTGCTAACTGTATAGTAGCCTCGCTAGTTAATATGTTCTCGGGCTACGACTAGATACCTCTCTACCCTAATAGCCGGGACCTTACTAGTTTCGAGACACCTCTTAGGCTATATAGACAAACTACCCTTCCCTAAGGGGCAACTAACTCCGTAGCCTAGTTCGTTCGCATTATAAACTAAGTCCTCGCGGCCTATATCTCCTATATAGCGATGCCTTTCCTTAACGACATCGGCATTAAGGGCCCTAAAACTAGGTACGATAATAAAGAAGTAGAGCCTAGTATCCGTAGGTTCTTTCTCGAACACATTTAGAACCTCGATAGTGTCCTCTACGACCTAGAGCGAGCTAACCTAACGGTATATAGAGAGAAGCTTCAGCTCCTATACAAACGAATAAACATTGTCGGGTTTGTAACTAATAAGAACGGCCGCTATCCTAACAATGTACGGGTCCTAAAGATTGTGTCCTAGCCCGACCCTACCTACTAGAAAGATGTCCGGATCTAGCTTAGAGTAGTCTCCTACTTCCGTATCTAGGTCGAAAACTTTGCGTTAGTATATAAGCCTCTATACGCCTTACTTAAGAAGGATATAGAGTTTGAATAGACCTCCGTTTACTAAGCCGCTAAGGACAAGGTTACTAAGGCACTTGTTAGCGCGCCTACGCTTACCTCTATTAACTACTCGGAAGGCGTAGGTCTACTAATTGTTACTATCGACTCGAGCGGGGAAGGCTACGGCGAGATACTAATATAGTGTAATCGTAAGGAGCCCTCCTTACGTTACCCTATCCGGTACGAGTCCGGTCTATAGAAACCTATCGAGGCCCGATACGATACTAGCAAGCGAGAGTGCCTTAGTGTCTATAAGGCTCTTAAGAAGTTCCGACCTTGGCTCTTTAGAGTGTTCTTTCGCCTAGAAGTCGACGCTTAGACGCTAGTCTATTAACTTAACCGTATAGCCTCCGACTTGCCTAACTCTACGATAGCTCGGTAGGTTGCCTAGATCTATTTGTTTGATTTCGACGTCTTCTATATTCCTAGCAAGAAGCACACTAGACCGGATAGCCTTTCTAGAAGGCCTACTATAGAGGAAGACATCGCCGAGATAATAGAAGAAGAGGATATCGACGCGGTTATTAACCGCACCTTCTTTACTATCTTCTGTATTAATGCTATACTAGTAATTACTAGGTCTACTGCCGACGACTAACCTAGTAACTAGCCTAACGACGACCCTACTGCTAACGGCGAGAACTAGGACGATACTAAGGCGGGCGAACTAGGCAGGGATAATATCCTTAATAGGGTCTACTCCGACGACTCCTATAATATCGCCTACTTCCTTACCTATACGAAGAGAGCTCCTAGTCTGTTAAGAAGTTAATACCGTCGTATTATTCGCTATTCTCGGAGGTTCCTTGTTAAAGATCGCATCCTTTAGCGATAGGCTATAATCAATACACCGCTCTAGCGTATTATTAACGATCTAGCAGCTCGATAAGAAATCCTTCGCTCCGTTTACGATAAGCTCGGCTACCGGGCGGCGGAGGGCACCTTCGATGTCCTTCGTCGACGCTACTAGTAGGACGGCGTATAGGCTAATGTCTCCCGCTACTATAAGAGCTGTCCTAAGTACAACTTTAGGAACAGCTACCGGCGTCTAGGAGAGCTACGTATCCCTGCTGCCTAGTTAGTTAGGGAGCGGTAGTATAGCGATAGGGTCTATCTTAGCCGTAATAATAGCCTATATGTTATTCGAGAGAGTCTTTCTCGATAGCCGGAGGCCTATTATTTCTACAAAGGTTGCGGTACTATTAATGCCCGTAATATAGCTACCTTCCTATTTAAGGATCTGTTTTACCGCTAGGGAACACCTTACGAGGTTATCTTAGACAACGCTACGAACAATATAGCTAAGGAGGTTTAAGCGCTACTTGTTTCGTACGGGGCTAAGAACGTTCGCATCTCCCCGTACTATCCCTAGTCGAATGCTATTATTGAGCGCGGCTATCGGTCGTTAATTAATGCCCTATCTAAGATAACTAATAGTAGCGACAGGTCCGTTCCTATCTCTACCCGCGTTCTAGCCCTTCTCTAGGTAGATCGAACTACTATTGTCGATACGACTAGACTTACGCTAGTAGAGCTTATAATTAGAAGGGACGCCGTTCTTCCGATTAAGTTGTCCTACCGTACGTATAGCGTTTACGACTAGGGGTCTGTTCGTACTAGAGTAGATCTCCTTGCCCTACGCGCTAAGGCTCTTAAGGATATAACTACTACTTCTTAGGAGGGACTTGCTCGATAACGTCGCCTTCGTAAGGAGGCTAAGCAGTATTTCGACGACTATAATACTGTTAACTAGGAGCCTCTAAAGGTTAGCGATATAGTCCTTCTATACCGGTCCGAACTAGAATACAGTTACTCCTATAAGCTAGCCTTTAAGTAGAAGGGTCCTTACAGAGTAAAGGAGGTACTTTACTCGGGTTCCGTATACCTTCTTTAGGAGCTAGATAGTGCTACCTTGAAGCACTCTTACCCTCGGGCTAATCTAAAGAAGATCGTTAAGTTACGCGAACCTACCTGCCCTCCGCCGACCGAGGAGGAAGTTAGTGCCTCTACGGACCCTCTACCGTCCTTAGATGCCTATCGGGAGGAGGATCCTGCCGCTATTATAGATCCTGTTCTGCCTAAGAACTATACCTATCCCTAGATTCGTCTTAGTAAGCTATTAGGAATAACTTAAGAATAAAGGGAGGGTTATATACGGATTAACTATATATAGAGCGTTTCCGATATTAATTCCGATTCTAATAGTAAACTAGACTTCTAGCTATCTAACTCTAACTCCGAGGAACCTAACTAGTCTAGCGATAAAGACCGCCTAGAATTATAGCTAGACGACCCCGAGACTAAATAATTGCTTGCTCTTCCTTGCCTCTGTCTGCCTCTACTACGTTACTTCCTTGCCCTTGTTAATCGTTCTCCGCGCTGTTAATATAGCGCCGCCCTGTACCTTTAGTCCTTACCTATTATCTGTTCCTACTAATGTTTATACTCTCGTTTGTTACTTTCGGTTTATCCTATTATTGTCTTTTGCTTTTGCCTTTACCTTCGATTAATGTTGCTATAACTTTATTCCTTCGCTCTTGTTTCCTTAGATAGAACTATACGAGGCGTGTTTTCCTAATAATACCCCGGGGGTAGCATTAGGAAGATAGCCGAACCTAACCCTCCGCCCTTCTAGGACTACTTCCCTCTAGTTTCCTAGTCTCTAGCAACCGCCCTTAAGTAATAACGACAACAAGATACTCTACTAGAGGATGTTCCTGCCCTAATTAGCACTAGCTACGTAGGATACTAAGAAAGGGAGGATCCCTCTCCCTTCCTAGCTCTTAGATAGATATAGCAACCTAGGCCTATAGCCTCTAAGAATAGGGACCTTAGGCCGCTAAGCTTAGTGTCTAGAAGAAAGAAGAACGTACGGGCTACGTTTATATGCCTGCTGCTATAAAAGGTGATGCTACATCTATAACGATAGTGCTATAGGCTAATACAAGCTGCGCCGGGCCTAGGCGATTTACTCCTAGTTACCGAGCATCTCTAGGGAAAAGCTAATGCTACCCCGGGGGTATTATTAGTCCCGCTAGCCTTACTACTATAGATTACTACTAGGTACTCGAACTAACTAGTTACATTTCGAGTGCGCGGGAATCTACGAAAGCTAGAGGTTAATAAAGGCGCGTAGTCGCTACTAGCAATTAGCTAGATCGATTATTAAACTTTAGCCGCCCTACTAATAAAAGAGTCTTGTATATAGCTTCACTTTTTAGGGTCTATATATAATCGTTATCTGTTTGCTTTACCGGAACATACGGACTACGCTACCTTCGCACTCTATTTAAGGCGAGCCTTCTAAGCTCTTTCTTCTACTCGAGCACTAACTAACTTACTACCGCCTACCCCCCCCCTCCTTCTATCTAAACCCTTTAATTATTATTAACAAGCTACGAACGTTTTTGCAAACTCGTTACTAACTCCTTTCCGCTCCGATCGACTAAGATGTCTTCTAGCGCCCCGAATCCGCTAGGCGCTAGCAGCAGTAGCAACCTACTAGCCCTAAACCTAGGCGTATTAGTCCCGATCGAAGCCCCCTCCGATAGCGCCTTAGCTACTATAACCAGCCTCGAGCACTGCTTCTAGATCGTTACCGCCCTTAAAGACCCTTAAGAGAAGATCTAGAACGCTCGCACCCTACTACGCGTTATTAATAGGAACATTAAGAAGGCTACTATCTTAGTTGCATACGGTATAAATAACTTGCGTTAGTCTATCGGTAAGCGTATCTTTAAGCGCGAGGTCCTTAACGATATAGATATCGAATAAGCCTTTCCTATCGTTTATAGCCTCGAGACGGCCGGCACCTAGATTCGTTTGCGCTTTAAGACCCTCGACTAGGCCTTCGAATATTAGGGAAGACTAAGCAGTCTTCCTAAGAGCCTTATTAACTTCGCCTACGGTAGATAAGAGCGTACAAAGTAGGTCTCTTCGTTCGTTAATAAGTACAAGGTCCGTCGTTAAGGCGCTAAGTACCTTTCCTATACTATAATCTATCGTATATCTACCGCTAGTAAGAAGGTAGGCAAGTAGTTACTTAACTTGTCCTTTACGCTTAACGACTTTACGACATCCTACTAGAAGCGGTACTACGATACAATTATCTAGATCGATCTTAATATATAGACAACTAAGGATCTACTAAAAGAGAAGGGCTATCGCATTAATAGTATAGGTTTTATTATTAAAGGTTAAGAGGCTCCTATCGTTAATGTCCTTAAACGTAAGGCTCTTTGCCTAGAAACAGAGGCCGATACGGCTACTAGTCTCGCGCTCGCTGCGGAGATGTAGGCTTAAGACCGTCGCTCGACCCGTAACCGTAAGGTCCCTTAGGAAGTTAAGGACGAGCGCGCTAAGGCCGAAGCAGCGCGTAAGAAGGTATTATATACTCGCTAGGCCCTCCGCAAGGCTACTAAGAAGTATAGCGCCCCTTCTAGGACTAACTATAGTACTAACTATAGTAACTCGGATGTTAATATACTAGATGCACTACTAGAAGATGTCTCCTCCGAAGGCTCCTTTAGCGAGCGTAGAGATAGAGGGCTCTCGCCGATCCTATTAACTAAGAATATCTATAGTTCTTATAAGGGCGACTCTATTGCGCACCTTATTACTAAGATCGATATAGTTCCTAAAGCTAATATAGGCAAGGCTCCTACCGCCCTATCTATCTATTAATAGCTCGACGACCTTAGCAAGCTAGGAGAAGAGCCGTTCTCTATATATGCTAACTATATTAAGAAGGCCGCTAAGGTCTATAGTCTCTATACTAGTACTAAGGCGAGTGTCTTCGTCGGTCGCCTATTAAAGATTAGTCGCGAGGTTCCTAATTAAGACGCCTTCGCTGCCCTTAAGGCTAATTAGGCCTATGCTAACTAGTTTCCTAGACGCCCTATTGCCGCCCCGACATCTCTAGGACTCTACGCGTTTAACCCTACTAGTACTATTACTCGCGCCCTTACGCTAACGGATCGCTAGAGCAAGTTCGTTACCGGCATCCTTAGCTAAGGCACTTCCTTCGACCGCTTTCGCTAGACTAGTAATACTATCTTCCCTTAAGTCTTTAGCTAGTTATAAGAGCCTCGTAGAGCATATCTTCCTTTCCTTATCGACCTAATATAAGAGGAGTTTGAAATATACCTTTAGTATATGCGTACGATGCCTAAGTCTAAGTAGGAAGGCCGCAATGCCCTTTAAACTTATAGTATAAGCAACCAAATCGTCCGCTAGTACCCTGCCCTATAGCTCTTAGCTGTCGCCCTTCGACCTAATTACGTATACGAGCTTATCTCTATCCCTAAGCCTACTAAGTTCTTTAAGGTTAGCGGTACTTATAAAAACTATCCTTCTAAGGAGTCTGCTCGTCTCGGATAAGATATAGTTAAGCTTGTAGCTAGCGAGGGTGCTAGTTACCTGCGTATTAAGGTCTGTCTTATGTCTAAGGATAAGACTAGCTGCTCTACTATTGTCGAAGGTATGTATTAGCCCGAGGTCTTTGCGAACTAGGTTAAGAAGCTTAAGGCTCGTAGCCTAGTCCCGCTAAGCAAGATCGGTAAGCTTACTAACAAGCACCTTACCGACGACGACCTCGACTATATGTTCGATAGTTAGCCTAATAGTAAGGGGCGTAAGGCGGAGTAGATCCTTAACCCTCTAAAGGAGTACGAAGTCTCTATTTAGATACTATACCTGCTATATAGTAATCTAAAGACTAAGAGCAACCGTATATCAATTAACCTAGGCTACTCTCGCGTTATCGACGGCACTAAGATTAAGGGTTACAATAACTTAACCGTCGCCGAGGTTGCTAAGGCGCACCGCAATCTAACCGCCCTTCTAGGTTCGAATACCTTCGTACCGTTCCCCTTCCCTACCGCTATCTTAGTCGAAAGCCTTAGTTGCATCTCCGACGCCCTAGTTAGTAGGATTCCTTAGTTAAGTTACGTTATTTAGAACGAAGTTGAACAGATCCTCTAGCTTAATAACGAGGGACTTAAGGAATATCTATACGATTAGGAGAATGCTACGAAGGAAAAGGCTGCTAACCTCCTCGTTAATTAAGCTTTCTACGAGGGATAGTACTTCGGTGCTAACAGCTTTAACGCATACGGAGGAGATTTCGAGAACCGACTAGTAGATAAGGTTATTACTAGTAAGGATTACGGCGCGTTAAAGCAACAGTAGGTCTGTATAGTATTACTTAGGAAGTTGTTTTTATATAATTATAGTATCTAGGATTAATACTACCCTAGGGGTGTTATTACGGAGTTCTAAAAATAGCCTTAGCTAAGAACGCTAAGGATGCATACATGTTTGTTTTAAGCGCGCAATGTAAAGCGTATCTAGTTAGACACGAAGAAAGGGAGGGATATTAGCTAGTAACCGGCCCTATACCTATAGGCCAGTTTTGAGCCTATATAAGAGGCCTCCTTCTGCATTGTAGATAGAGCATTAACCTCGTATAGCACATTGTTTATATTACACTTCTACAATGCCTATATTACAGGGCTCTAGTTATTAGCCTAAGCGACAGTCTCGTTATCCTATCTTGCTAAACATAGCTGCCTATATTGCTATAGGTTATATTACCCTCGGTAACCTATACTATTGCTATAAGTAGTAGTAGTAGTATTGGTTTCCGTCCTTTACTATATTAACATTATTACTATACTACTGCTGCTAAGTAACCTCTTGCTAAGTAAGCTCTTGCTAAGTAAGCTCTTACTAAGTAAGCTCTTACTAAGTAAGCTCTTGCTAAGTAACCTCTTGCTTAGTAACCTATATGTCCGTTATATCTACGTCCTACGACGCTATTGCTTCCTAAGTGCCTATCGCATCGTGCTGTTTTTGCTAATTGTTATATACTATAGCCTCTTACGTTGTTATACCCTCGTATGCTATTTCCTCCTAAGTATAACGATCCTCCTAACGAACAAAGACTTTAGTACTACGACGAAAGTATAAACTAACTCCTAGTGCTAAAGCTAAGCCATTTCCGAAGTCCTAATTAAGTTAATACTATAGGTGTCGGTCTAAGAAACGACGGGCTAGCTAAGCAATATTAAGGATATCGCCTAGCTAAAATAGGGCATATATACTACGCGAGACATAATCCTAGGGAGCGATCGGGTTTGCTTGCCGTAGCGCTTCTTGCTAATGCCGCAACTGTCGTATAAGACGTACTTGCTAACGGTTTGCCGCTACTCGCTAGAAGAAGTCGATATTTAAGAGATTAGTAGGCGGTAGCTGCGTTATAGTAGGACTATATACTAGATAGTCGGCGCCTATAGGCTGCTAGTCTTGCTAGTCTCGCCGATCGTCCTATTATTAAGACATATATAGAGGCGCGAACTAGGGGTAGCGCTACTTAAAGGCATTAACTAAGCCTTCTACTAATTGTGCATTAATAGTGCCTAGTTAGAGCGGCTAACGATAGTTATATAGTTCAGGCGGTATATGCGTAAAGTTCCGAGCAAGGCGATTTAGATCGAATAGTAACTATAGGTTCTACTAAAGGATTTGCTATATCTACTTAGTACGGGCAATAGCGCAAAGGTCCTTCTTTAGTAGATTACGCTTATAATCTCGTCGCTATCGATCTTGTTCCTCTTGCTAGCGACCGAGCTGCTCTTAGCGCTTCTTCTAAGCGTCTCTACGATTAGCAAGGTTATCTCGTAAGGGCTGCTAGGCCGGGTTAGGTGCTTCTAATAAGAGATTGTAATTAGGCGGCAAAATTCGCTAAGGCCGACGACGTAGATAGTTAGCATATCGAGTAATTACCGATTGCTATACCTTGCCTTGCTTAAAGCGCTTATAAAAGTCAAACATCTCCTTAAACATTAGGTTAGCGAGATTGCGTGCCCTAGAAACAGCAATATATAACAGGCTAGGTATAAAGTCCTTCTTCGAGATGTCTAATACAACCTTATTAAGCGTTATGCCCTAAGACTTGTGTACTATTATAGCGTAGGCGATAGTCGTAGGGAATTAAGTACGTATATATCGTGCATCCTGTCGCTAATTATATAACTACTTACGACGGATAGGAACGATAGGGACGACACCTAAGGGCAGCTCGTACTTATTCTCCGGATTATACTAGGCGTTAAGGGTAGGACTAGAGTACTTATCGAGTTATACGAGAAGCATAGTAGGAAGGCGTTAGAGAATCTTAGTATAATTATTGCTATTGTCCTCCTAGACGATATTACGTATAGTGCTAATACTGCTATTAACAACACCTCCCTCGACCTATAGATTCTAGGTTACTATAACGCGGGCCCTAAGATAGAGAGGCAGACGTAGATGTAAATTGCCGCTAGTCTCGTAAGAGGCCGATACTGCATATGCACTTCTATAGTGCTTAGTAGAGGCAATAACGATCGGGGTATTGTTGTCTCGTATAGCATCCTAGTTGTAGGTATTAACCTGCTTTTTGTAGTAATAGAGTCGTAATGCATCCTTAAACAAGCCTTGTTCGGTAGCTAGAAGGTTATACTTAAGTCGCCTAACTAACGTATCCTAATAATCGATAGTAATACTACCGGGGGCATTGCGGAGACTATTAATAGCCTTACGGAAGGCATGCGCTATAGCATTAGTACCTTGCTACCGCTAGATAACATTAAGCTAAATAGTCTAATCGAATATCTAATAGAGACTATATCTAGCGATATCCTCCGTTGTTCGTAGATCTTCTAACTTTGAAAACAAAGGTCGTCTACTAATAGGAAGGAGCTAATTGAAGTTACCGGCGATAATAATTAAGCGACCTCCGAATAGCATCTCGTCTCTATCTTTGTTAAGAATGCTAGCTTGTCGGAGGCGCTAATTAATCTAGAATAGGATTGTTAAATCTATTATCGACTTCTTATTAATAATAATATATACTACATTATTAACTACTAATCGGAACTAATCTAGTGCTTGTCCGTTAAGTAGAATATACTCCTTTATCGTTAATAGCAACCTAAAGAAGGAGTGTAGAGTGCGTCCCTTAATACTATTAGTAGCAGATCTAGTTAGGGCTAGGCGTACAATTGGAATTAGTACATTAATTACCTAAGCGCTATACTCGACCTGTTTAGTTTAATTGTACTAGTTAGTAATCCGCTCGACTTCGGATAACAGTGTGTTAATTACAAATGATTTTCTAATATCCGCTTTCCTATCGACGTTAAGCAAAAAGGGTCGGTAGCCTAGATTAGCAAGCGACTCGTTCTAGTAATCGACAACATAGTTAAACAATAGCTTCTAAGCTAGGGCTAGGCTAGCAATACGTTAAGGGAGGTCGGTAGGAACTCTAATACGCTAGGCTCTATCTATACTACGAAGGTTCTTCTAAAAGTCCTTAATATCTAAAGCTCGGAGGCTATATCGTCCGATATAAGAGGTCTAATCGTATTCGTAATCAATCTGTCGGTTCCTAAGATTATTCAAGTCTTTAATTTATTTACCTAGTCGACGCCCGGGTAAAGTAGCAGCGAGCAATGCCTTATTAGTACGCTCTACTTCTAGATCGTAGTATTTATCTTCGAAGAGGTTAGGCGTTAGTTCTAGTAGGCTAGCACCTATATAATTATCCGGATGCTCGTAGTTGTTCTTGCACTATTCGTACGCGCTAGACTATATAGTATACGTAGTAGGAGGACTGTCGGCATCTCTAGTATTATCGGCAAACACGTATCTATTTTCAAGAGAGGGATATATACTATTAAACGGATAATGCAAAGCGATCTTAGTACGGCACTAATCCTTATACGTACTATCTTTACTATTAGGAACAGCACTGTACTTTAGATACTAGCTAATTACCCGCGGCTTCGCTCTTAGGCGCTTCTTATATATACGGAATTCCTACTTAGTAAGAAACTCGAAGAGGGTTAGGTTAGGTCGACTAAGGAGGTCTAACTAAGCGAATTTAGCCTTAGGGATGCTATACCGCTCGATATACTTAAGCAATAGCGATTTCCCCTAAGTAACAACCTCCCTAACCTCCTTATTATATCGCTTCGGTCGAGATTGATCCTTAGGCTTACGACAATCAAACTTCTAGACCTAACGAGAGCCTTATGCTAGTAGAAGATTTAAAAGGAGGTATATCTCTTCTTAGGCGGAAATATTACGCTCTCCGATAAGTTTGTTAAGCATCTTAGCGAAGAATAAGACTATCGGTCGTACGCTAGCCGTATTAATCTTAGGGATAACCTTACGACCAATCTTAAGAAAGGACTTACTTCTCTTCTCTTACTTAGTGTAGTATTTCCTAAGGTAATTAACCGTAGTACCCTTGTTAGTATAGACAGCTATATTATTATTACTAAGCTAAGCAGCTTAGATAGTACGATTATAGCTATTTATGCGAGTGTCGTTCCGAGGGCTATCGTAGATCCAATACCGAGGATTAAGGTTCTTCGTTATAATACCCTACTCGTATAGGTCGCGAGGGAAATAGAAACGATAGGTAACTATACTAGTGTCCTTGTTCTTGCGCTAACAATACTCGTAACCGCAGGTATAACGCTACACTCGATTAACGTTAAGCATTAGCTAGTATTGGCTTCCGTTAACCTCGCTAGTCTTTATTTGCAGAATAGCGGGCTCTCTAGCTACTAGTCCGGTACGAGTAGGATTAGGGTTAAGCGTAGTAACGTACTTTAACTAGAACTAAGCAAGGGCCGATCGATCTGCTTTAGTAAAGGACTATAGAAGTAGTAATCCTTTACGATGCTTAAGCTATACTAGGCTATAGTTATAAGAGCTCCTACGAGCCTAAAACTTATACCGATTCTAGTAGTCTACGACACTAAACTTCTTCTATATTAGATCTATAATGAATTAATAACGGCGGTAGAAGTAATACGTAGCGATCGTAGGATTCTGTCTAAGGTTCGCGCGTATAGTCTTAATACGCTCGTATTCCGTACCGGTTAGAATAATCGGCATATGCTTTTGCTAATACTACTAGTATAGGTCGGCTATACTAAATATAAGGAAGAGGTGCGGACAACTAAGAGCCTTAATATAGTTCTCGAGCTTACCCGTCTTTGCAATCTAGTATACGCGTATACCTCGTAAAGTATTGCTATAACGGACAACGGTAGATAGCAATCGCTTAGCTTCATTATTATCGTTATTAATAGCATTCCGAAGGTTATTAAGTGTAATTTCCTCAAACTCTAGGTTCTGCTATATAATGTAATCGGCCTTCTTACGGGTCTGCTTCCTTATAAGCGTATTAAGTACTATATAGCGGAATCGAGAATAACTCGCAAAGCGGTATCGGACAGGTCTAGTTCTATTATCCTACTTAATTATATGCTTAATCTAATCGTCGTAAGAAAGCTCGTATAGGCGAGCCTCTATATAATCGCCTATGCCCTAAGGCATTAAGGTAGGAAAGGCGCGAGCGTAGAGCTTATAAGTATTGTTAAACTTATCGATCGGAACGGGATTAAAATCGGGCATTATAAGCTAGTATTGCTATAGAGGTACTTTAGAAGATGCATCTATCTATATAGTACTAAGATCGTTGTTTGCCGTATCTTCCCGTACTTGCCTCTACTACTCCTACTCCTCGAGGATACCCTTAATAGTATCTCTCGCTTCTTTAGGAATGTATACCTACGGAAGAGCGGCCTCGAACGGGTAGTCGGCTAAGCTGTCGAGCTCTTACTACGTACCTAGGCGACTATTAGGCTAAGTACCTATATAAGGGTTTGTATATATACTAGCATAATCTAGCTAGTCTTAGTTTAACTCGGTCTACGGGCTTAAAGCTTCCTTATTATACTCCTTAAGAGTATTAAGCCTATACAAAACTAACTCTCTATCTTCGCTATCCGGCAATTAAGATAAACGTTCTTCGCTTATAGCGACATTAGCGTACTTAGGGTTGTTAGCTACTAGATAATTAAGCTAAGCTTTAATAGCCTATCTTCGTACCTTGAAATCGGTTACGAATATACGGTTAGTAGTCTTATTACTATTCGCCGGACGTAGAACGACCGTTTCTAAGTGCTTAGGCATAAGAGGAAGTTCCTTCTATACCTTGCCTATATCGCGGAGGAAGTTAACTACGTTGTTCTTATATCGGTATTACGCGCCCTTAATTAAGCGGACCTCTACGTAGATATAAACATAGGCAATAAGTATCTCCTTAGTCGCTATTAAGGCAGGCAAAGGCTTACTATCGAGGGTTGTAGGCTAGGCGCTAGGGTCTATGCGATTAGTAGCCGATATAAGATTAGGTAAGCCCCTAGGCTTGTTTTAATCTCTCGAAATATAGTAGCGCTTGCAGTTGTTAAAGGTTGGCGAGTCTATATTCGTATCTAACTACATATTAAACTAGCGTTCCTTATACCCCTTCTATATATCCTTATTCTAGCAGTACTCGATAGTCTCGTTATTAAGTTTACTAAAAAACTCATTAACTAGCTCTAGATCGATCTTATTTAATATAGGCGTATATAGGTTCTCTCGGTTAAATATAAGCTCCGGATCCTAACTATTAATAAAATAGTCGTTATATTTCTTATATTAATCGGCCTAAGCGCGAGTGCCTTAACCTGCGCGGCGACGATGCTATAGCTACGATACATACTATAATATTCGATATGTTCGATAGTTGTACTTATATTCTATCTCTTTATCGTTCTCGTAGAAGAACGATACTCGCTCCGTCTTATGAATTCCTAGTTAACACTACTTTATCTGTGTCTCTCGTTCGAAATTAGTAGCGGCGCAGTATATACAAGTATATACGTGCGGTATAGTAACTCGAGCAATAGCGCGTAGAATATTACAAATTTCGCATTAAAACTATAGCCGCTTATCTAGCCGCTCGTCTGCATTAGGATTACTACCGCTAGCGCTAAATAACGTATCTAGTAGGTTAAAGTTACTGCCGAAATTGTCGCTTAAAGGTAGGTCTTATAATAGCTTCTATACGCGCTTAGTATTGCTAGTAAGGATATCGCTAATACTTAGTGTCTACGAAACGTTATTATCTCCGGCACGACGACGCTAACGATAAGAGCGCGAGATATCGTACTATATAGTACGTGCGGTAGCAGTACGTGCATCGTTACTACTATACTAACCGTATCGATAACGACTAGCGGTACCTATCGACGACTATAAAGACTACGACGGCTATAAAGACTACGAAGGCTATAAAGACTACGAAGGCTATAAAGACTACGAAGGCTATAAAGGCTATAAAGGCTACAAGGGTCGAGGAGGTAGCGGCATCGACGACTAGTATATACTAAGCGGATAGTTCTTCTATAGGTTACCGGTACGGCTAGCGGTAGATATAGAGCTAGGACCTACGCTAGGAATAAGCGACGATAATAACGGAGCTAGTATAGACTAGATTGCGATAGGTGTATTCGGAATAGAAGGAGTCGACGAAAGCCGACTACTACTAATATAGCTACCTCCTCGCTTTAAAGGCGTCTCGGTACTGCTAGTATTAGCTAACTTTCTCTTCTTACTAGAAGCAGAAACAGAAGAGCGGCACTTGTTATATATTGCTAGCTTCTTCTTGCCCTTAAGGAAGCAGCGCTACTTCTTTTATCGGCGGTAGTTAGTATACGTAGCCTTCTACCCGATGTAATCGTCGTCGGCCTTACTATTACTATTTTTACTAGGATTAGGGCGGTCGACTAGAACGTTCTTCTTCGGAGGTCCGCCGCTAGGAGGTCCGCCGCTAGGAGGTCTAGATCCTATCGCGGCAGATCGAGCGCGAGTTATTATTCGTATAGTATAGATCTAGTTAAGATTAGCGTAGGTGTCCGTAAGAGAAGAGATAAGCCGGTTATATGCCTGCTCGTCGCTAAGGTTAACGGTCTAAATCTAGCCCTTAAGGTTATTTAACTTGCTAATTAACTGCGACTCCGGCTTATTAAGTATAGAATTTATACTACGTCGGAGGTTCTGTCCGATAAACCTATTACAACTATATAGATTATATTAATCTTAGATAGTCTATCGAGCCTAGCCTCGAGTAGATAGCTTACGGTTGCGGTTAGAATAACTATAAAGCGTATAAGCGCGATTATCCGGCGAAGGCGCCTTAAGTAATATCTTTAACTATAACGATAAAGCTAAGAAAGGCGCGCTAGTATAGTCGGGTAGGGTCGAGTTTTAGCCGTATAGGAAGGCGGTGTTATAAAAGGCAAGGGAGGCGGCGTTACGAAAGGCGAGGAAGGCGGAGGGGCGTTACGGAAGGTAGAGTAGCGGCAAGGAAGGCGGAGTAGCGAAAGCAAAGAAGGAGTCGTCCGTTTGCTTCTAGAAGCTGTAGCTATATAAGTAGCGGCTTCTTATATATAAATGTACGGACTCTAGTAAACTACTATACGTATCCGCTTACTATATACCTAATCGTGTCTTTGCAAGCGCCGCCGCTTAGAGGCTAGGGGGATAGTCCTCGTAAGCTCCTCCTAAACCCCCCGAAGCCTTACCGCTTTAGTATCTATATTACTTCTACTAACGTTGCGTTCCGGATAGGCTAAGCGCTCGCTAAGGCTCGACTAAACCTGCCCTCTACTTTAGTACCCTCCTTCTTAACGTTAGCGTTCCGGACAAGTTTGAACACTCGCTAAGGCTCGGTATTAACTTGCCCTCTACTTTAGTACCCTCCTTCCTAACGTTAGCGTTCCGGACAAGTTTAAACACTCGCTAAGGCTCGGTATTCACTTGCCCTCTACTTTAGTACCCTCCTTCCTAACGTTAGCGTTCCGGACAAGTTTAAACACTCGCTAAGGCTCGGTATTAACTTGCCCTCTACTTTAGTATCCTCCTTCCTAACGTTAGCGTTCCGGACAAGTTTAAACACTCGCTAAGGCTCGGTGTTAACTTGCTCTCTACTTTAGTGCCCTTATTCGGCTTAGTAAGGGGTATATTAACCGCAAGTCGTTTATAGATTAGGGGTTGCCTAAGGCATCCGTCGTTATTATATTAATTACTTTTGCTAGCGTAGTTTTACTAGAAATACGCTTAATCGACTTAACTTAGTCGGCTTCGGAGGGGCGAGTTTAGGTAACATTTTAGTACGAACCTAGCAATATCAATGTCGATACTAACTTAATAGTAATAATATAGCTTCTAGATATAGAATTGAACCCTTAAGTAGTATAGTGTTTAAACCTTACCTACCTACCTGCCTACCTTCCCTTTCTAACTAAGCTATTACCCTAGGCAGTAGCAATAAGGGTATATAATAGCACTACAATTCACGACGTTTAACTAATAATAATCGACTAAAACGAAGCGACGCCTAGCTATAACTAGGTAAGGAGTTATAGTAATCCTTTGCGCCTAGTTATTAAGTTACGTAGGGAACCTAAGGGATTTAGGCTATTTAATAGTCTTTTCTAAGGCAGCTAGCAGCCTAATAAACTAGTAGAGGTAACTGCCTATTGTCTAACCCTAAAGAAATTAGTTCTCCGGGACAGGTTTTCTATAGCGGCGTTTCTTCGGAAGCGTATAAGGTCGAAGTCTAGTAGTTATATTTACTTACTCGATTTGTAACGTGTCTTAAAGGGTTAATAAGCTCGAGGTCTATATCGTATCCGTAAGAGTAACTCTAGGTATTGCCCGTCTATAGTTTTTTTGCCTCTAGTCTATCTGTTTTTTTTAGAGCCGTAGGTACGGTGTACGGTATATACTGTCCTTGTTCCTTCTGTCTTTTTTACTAGTGCAATACTAGCCTTAGATACGGCGCGGGGAATAGACCGTCTTTTAACTAGTTTAATACTAGTCTTAGATACGGTATATATTGTCCTTCTTCCTTTATATACATTTAGGTTTGTCTATTCTTTTGCTCTTACTCTTACTTTGAAGTCGCCCGCTACCTTTGCGTAGATATTATAGCGTAGAATGTAATATATAGGGTCGGCGAATTGTCGCATAGTCTCGTAGTCGTATAGTCGTATTGTCGGCGGGGGTTCTTATATAGTTACATAGTCGCGTTGTTCTTAGTAGTGTTATCGCATTAGTAGGACTAGCAAGCCTAAGGTTAGGTATACGTAATTTATGTTTTTTAATTTCTACTAATTAGAGCGCTAGATTTAGTTTATATAAGAGCGCCTTTCTTATAATTTAACCTTCGTAACGCGCACCTTCTATATATATATATAGGCTCTTTAAGCCTTCGTACCTGCTGATTCTAATTATTATTTCGCGCTCGCATTAGGCTAAAAACAGACACCTTCTATAACCTTCGTCGCAAGCTCCTTAAGTTACTCTAAGTGCCTGTTTTTTTAGCCTTCTACTTCGCTAGAAAAATAGAAGGGTAGTTAGGAAGGACCTTATTAAATCCCAATTCTAGTGCTAATTCTAGTGCTAATTCTAGCGCTATTTTACTACTAATTCTAGCGCTAGCTCTTATAGAAGTAGCTTAACTAGGTATACTCTCGTAGAATATTATATATACTACTACTATAGTGTAACTACGGAGATCTAAGGTATAGAGCTGCTATAACTATAAGCTGCTATCGGATACTTCTAGCCGGCCGTAGTCTACTACTACGAGCGAGTTCTATAGGCTACGAAGTAGGCGGCGATAGTCTAGATTTCGCATTATATTAGCTATATACTAACAAATAAGAGATTGCTGCTTCTATCCCGCGCGACGGTGTATAGTATAGTTATCGGAATTAGAGGCATTATATATACATTTGGGGTAGGAGGCACCGAGGAGAAGGACTCGGGAGACCACTCGGGCAAAAAGCAGGTCGAACAAAGACGCCCATCAAACTTTGATTAGAGAAACAGGTAGGCTGATCCTTGTCACCCACCCGGCGCTAGGGTCTAGCTCCAAAATTTCTGGGAAAGAGCGAACCGAGCTTGCTTTTGAAGATGTGCCATCCGATTCTGCAGGATGCAGCAGCTCTCGAAGCGGGGTGAGCTTTTGGTAGGAGCAGCAGCAGGAGTAGTAAGTGTGCAGCAAGCAAACGAAAATTCGAAAGAGCTGATCATGCTATTCTAGGGCAGTGCGTGATCCCCGTGCTTGTAGAAAGTAGCTCTCCGACCTCATCACATCACATCTGAATACCCACATCTACCTCACTCACTTTATAGTTCCAGCCCGAAGAACATCCTTGTCTACCACGGAACCGTCCCAAAATGGCACAAGCACCTCCACCAACCCATCCAGGCCGCCTCACCAACAAAGTTGCCATAATCACAGGCGGCGGCATGGGTTTGGGAGAAGGCATAGTCCGCAAATTCGTCCACGAAGGATGTCGCGTCGTGATCTTCGAACTCGACCCTTCTGCGGGCACAAAAGTCGCAGCCTCTCTCCCTCTAGATCGAATTCATTTATTCACAGGAAACGTCACGAATGAAACGCATTGGAAAGAAGCTTTTCAGTGTGCGATTGAAGCTTTTGGCAAACTCGATATTGTCGTTAACAATGCGGGGGTTGTTCATAATGCTCAGGCAAGTGAAATGGACAACAAGAATGGATGTGTGGGAGAGAGGACAGGGTGCTGATGTTGTTGTGAACATCTAGCCGAGTCCGAGCGTTCCAAGAAGTGAATACGACAGAATCATGGAAGTCAACGTTTCACCCTTATACCTCAGCTCAAAAGTCATCGGCCCATACTTCCAATCTCAAAAATCGGGATGTTTCGTCAACATCTCTTCCATATCCGCACCCCGACCACGTCCAAATCTAGTCTGGTATGCGGGGTCCAAAGGTGCCGTGACGGCTATAACGAAAGGGCTTGCGGCAGAGTTTGCGAAGGATGGGATCAGGTGTAATGCGATCTGTCCTGTTGCGGCTGATACGGGGATGATGGCGAGTGTGCTTGGTGGGGTGGATTCGCCTGAAGGGAGAGCTGTTGTTGTGAAGGGCATCCCGATGGGGAGGGTTGCGACGCCAGAGGTAAGTATATTGAATAGTGCATACCAAACGACACTTGCTAACCTCCGTAACTTTCGCTTTTAGGATGTTGCGAATGCGGCTTGTTTCTTGGCTAGTGATGAGGCGAGTTTCATTACTGGAGTGGATTTGCCGGTTGATGGTGGCAGGGCGTTGATGTAGGAGATCTTGGAGACGAGTTGCGGATGGAAATTGTGTTTTGAAAGGTACGCGTCTTTGCATCCACGAAGCCAGACAATGTTGCTGACCTAGCATAGGTCTGAGTCTACCAGCGGCAGCTTTTGTGTTACACAGCTTGAACTTGCAGTAGGGGGCTGGGCAGTAAAATGCCCGGCTCATCTTCGAACGTGTCTCCAGCCTTTCTTTGCAACACACAATCAGTCATCCCTGTGTCGCCGCTGTTGTTCTAGAGCCTTCATCTTGGCTGTGAGAGTCGCAGAAGAGTTCAACGATATCGCTTCATAGCTTCTTCAATCCGCAGCCGCCTTGACACATCTACCAGTCATTCAGCTGGCTATAAACGAGGAGCTTCAAAACAGTGCAGCCATAATTGAAGGCTTTGGACGACATTTTGCATACTGGCAGACAGCTGCCTTTTCCTCGCTATGAAAGTGCCTCAATGTTGCAGCTGGTTATCAGCATCTGGAATGGAAACGACAGTCGCAGCGTATGGTCGCTATCTTCTCTGCTGCCGTCGGAAGGGAATCGCATCAGTCCTGAATCCGACATGTCAGCAGCCTTGGGCCAACCTTGCCATGACCTAAAGGCCTCCCAGACGAGAATAATCGATACAAATCGATTGTACCAGAGCTCGCGGTGAGCAAGCCCTCGTCTACCTGCAGATATATGTGTTGAGCTTCTCTCAGATCGAATACTCCTACCGGTCACATAAGCTATACTGAATAGCACATCTCTGGACAAGCTACCCAGGGAGCACCTTGGTATCGCATACACACATCCGTCTTCACGGCACGATTCGATCACAGAGATTCCACATGTCGAGGCACAAAGCGGCGACTTCGAAAAAGCTACACCTGAGATTTGTAAATCTCGCCATTCATGCCGTTACCTACGCCACTGGCCACTCGGCTCTAAAGTCTTTGTTCCTCGCCAGGATTTTGGGAGGTATCACTGAAGCGAGCAGCTGCTGGTTGGGACGTGCAGTTACGCAGCTATCCTCGTGCGCCCAGCGGTGCGCCTATCTTCACCCTTGTCGAGCACAGTGACTTCATTCGCGAGCAGAAGATGTTCACGCTAGGCATGGCAACGTGTTTCGATCGATCGCCCCACCCCTTTAGTAGTATGCCTATGGTCTGTCCTCATCTGCTCATCGCTCGTCGTGGGATGTAGCTGACGTGAACAAGATTGCCGCTGAGAGAGACCCTGCCTTTGTTCGAAAATGTCGGATCTCATTCGACGGCCTACCCCAAAAGAGACTCGATTGGAAGACCTGAAGGTAGATCTCATCCACCTCCATCAAATCGTGCTCTACCTACTACAATTCCGGAAGTATTCGATCGACCAAGCAAACGATCAAGCACTAACTACAATAGATCGGGTGCAGAGCATCTGCTGGATTTGGCATGGAAGAACGGATGTAATTAAATTCACACTCTGAGGCAAACATTCTGCCGCGGCGCGCAGCAAATGGCAAACCGTCAAGACATCACATGGGCTCACACCTCGTCCCCAGACTGCTGAGAGCCGGAGACGATTGGGAGGCCTTGGTCGAGTTCGTTCGTTCGTAATTTCCATCAAGCAGGCGCAAACCTGCACGGCTGCCATATCGAGCGATTGCGCCAGCTCGGCAGGTCTTCAACTCCCTCGATGAATTGGATGTGTTGTGTGGAAGCCGGAAGATCAAGAATGCTTTCGCAAGCAGGTGCAGAGACCAGGATTTGGAAAGAATTCGGCTGTAGGCCCGTGGACGACAATTTAGAGCATTGACTTACGTTCCAGTATGGTTGGTTCATCAAGCAACCAACCAGCGGAAGCTTTGCAGCTCCAGGCTTGTGGCCACAGCAGGAGCTTCAATGACCTGCTGGAACCCCCGCCCCCCCCCCCCCCCCCACAAATTCTCGAGACGAAGAAGAGCAATGTTAGCAGAAGGTCGATACTTGGACTGGGAAAATCCTCACTTTTTCAACGTGCCCAATGGTCCTAGTACGATCTAGTGGCTTTGGCGAGCGATGCATTATATATATCCATAATCTTCCCCTCGACACTTTCCAATTTTTTAATTTTTTTTTTTTCAAAATTTCATCCGACCTTAACAACTCGTCGACAAATTTAGCTCCAGTACCTACACCATCCGATCCACATTGCACCATCTCTCTCATAGATCTCACCTCTGCTTCGTATCACAAAGCTCACACATAAACTCACAAAAATCTCCCTTCGTAGCCTCTTCGATGGCATCCTCCAAAGTGATTCTATACTTCTCATAATACTCCCTCTTCACCCTAGCCATGTGTGACTTATCCCAATGCACTCTGACCAACCGGGAAATCAAAAGCTCATATCTCAATTCATCGTCACGATTCTTCTCCGCGATGTCTCTGATCGCGTGTTGTAGAAGTAAAGAGTCTCGTGCTGGTTTGTTAATCACACCGTTTAGGATGTGTGCTATGACTTCGCCCTGCAAAGGGAAGAAATTGTCAGTAATGGACCAGGGAGATGAGTCGGTAGTGAGCGGATAACTTACCACTAGGTTATTACTTCGTTTCAATGCAACTCGCGCGAAATTCTCGTTAAAAGTTCGCTCGTAAGCTCGAAGCACTTCTTTCAGATGCGTGTCACTCCTCCGAATGATGATTTCGAGCATGGCACTCTCTCCGCCTTTCTCCGCCTTGACAGAGCGATACAGCGTGTCAACATCGCGATGAACGTACTCAGCAGGATACATATCCTGTTCCTCCTGCCGTCGCTCTTCCAACACCATTAGTACCGCAGTTCTAAATTTGTCCATTTTCAATTCCTTCTCCATGCACTTCTTCAGATCGTCCGAGTATCGTTTGTCTTTGAATTCGTCTTTGATCATGCGGATTTCTGCATTCGTTTTACCCATGAGTGCTTCAATCAGGAGTTCTCGTCGGCTTCCGTGGGACTGATAGAAGAAGTTGGCCCAGTAGCCTTCGCTCTCGTAGCGACCGAGCGCAGTCACATAGACAGCCTTGCCAAAGTTTCCGGAGAGCTTCATGTTGATGTGTTTGGACAGGTTCACGCCCTTCCCTTGGACCTTGACTTGCTTCTTGTATTCTTTCCGGACCTCCATGATCTGATCGTGAGACAGGCCGGGGAGAACATCACAAATGGCATCTCCGTCGGGCTTGTGATGCTTCAAGGCATCGGCAATGGCTTTTGCATCTTCTTCAGGGTCGTAGAGCTTGACACGCTTCTTATCCTTCTTCGCGAGGTCTAGCGCTAGTCTATCGTTGTTGTCGTACGTCCTCGATACCGCAGGAGACAAAGGTGGAAGATCCTGAAAGTCAAGGTCATCGTCAGGTCTGATAGCAAGTGGCATGGGGGAGATCGATTGGTATGTGCCATGGTAGGCCTCAAGCATAGGACTGGGAGGTGGCATGTTTCCACCAAGTGCGTGAATATCTGGTCGATTGCCACTGACTGAGAGTCGATCCATTCGTGGTCCCAGGCCAGGAGACCGAGGCGCCATGAGAGTAGTCGATGTGGATGTGTCAATGGCAGACAGTCTTTGCACTTTACCACCAGAGTCGTGGCGATCGAGTGGGATCCTATCCCGTGAGGCACGGCCTGGAGTGATGTCTACGACTTGTGCACCTCCGTTATATGGATCATGAGCGTCACGTTCAAACATGTTCATGGGCGCACCACTCAACGAGTCCGGCTTTGAATAAGGATCATGTGCATCTCGCCCATACATGTCCTTTTTGGAGTTACTCTGCGAATATGTCCTTGGGAGCTCACCACGATACTGGCCTGCTGGAGTGGCGGAATACTGGACCTGAGGCTGATACTGGCCATGAGGGGTGGATGAGTAGTTCACAGAAGATTGCTGGTTGGGGGACTGCGTTGGCCGGGCAGTGTAGGTCACCTTATCCGGGGCTGGAGCATATTGGTACTGTTGTGAATTCCTCTGGTCTTCTGTAGCACCAGGCGCGTACCGATAGGCAGCGTTGGAGGGATACGAAGAGCCACGGGAGGGTTCTCGACCTCCGCGTCCACGGCGTCCAGAGTCTCCAGACGAATCAGATCCATACGCCAATTCATTCTCATCGCTATGCGCCCTCGGTGGCGGTGCTGGTGGGGTCGGAGGCACATATGCTGCATTGGGATTGTAGCCAGGACGCTCATGGGGTGGAAGGTCCGCGTAAGCGCCCATGGTGAAGCCTTCATCGTCTGCCGGATATGGAACACTGGAAGCTGGAGGGGCATATTGGGAGCGTGCATTCGAAGTTGGGAAGTATGGATTCTGCGTCGAAGATGCGGTCCTCGCGTGGTAAGCTGGAGATGTAATTCCATTGCTGTATGAGCCCGGAGGACCGGAGGAAGAAGGGGCGGAAGGATAGGTGTAGGAGGTGCGCGGTGCTTCTGGGGCCTCTGGGGCCTCTGGGGCGCGTACATTATTATTGCTGCGAGACCTCGATCTTTCCCTCCCCGACGTCGATGAAGATCTTCCCCGGGCGGAACGATGGTCTGCCTTCAGAAACGACATCATTGCCGTCTACCCCGCGCTCGCTCGCTGTGAGGGGCAGCGACAACCAACACAAAACACAAGAGAGGCAGGACACGATCAGGCGCGCCACATGTATACGACGACGACGACGACGACTTCGAGGCGCTCAGCCGCAGCGGCAAGAAAACGGCAACGTGCAGTGTTGGGCGAAGAGGGTCCAATCAGAATTGTGGCGGGGCGCCTCGTCTATTTCTCCCCAGGTGCATACAGTGAAAGCAGAATACCGAGACATCTAATCCTCTTCACCGGAACATACTGTATGGTCAGGATAGTACGATCGTACGTGCCAAGGGGATAGCTTGGCAACTCATCACGCCATGCCACTGTATACATGACGGCGCTGTGCTCAAAGCCGTGAGATACATGGATCCCAAGATTGACCATCATTCCAACCACGAGCGCACCATCAGACCTGATAGCTAGAATCTGTCCTCTTCCAGCTCTCGCCCTTCAACATCTGAGCCAGTCGCGAAGACGGTGTCTTTGGTGGAGCCGTGCCACCGGCATCTCCTTCGTCAGAATGGCCACGGTCCGAAAGCTGTCGATTTGATCTCCTCGGCGTTGGCATCATCGATCCTCTGTGGGTTCGGCTTGCCGCTGGCGCTTTCGGCCTTTCTTCAGCATCCTGCTGTTCGCCTTCGCATTTTGCACCTGCCAGGTCTGCTTTCTTGCGAAAGAGTCGTCCGAGAAAGCTGAAAAGCTTCAAGAAGCTCATTGATATTGCCGTGCCTTTGCTTAGCCAGAAGTTCATGCCTCGATTTGTGTTGAGAGAGCCAATCAGGATAAAGAAAGGCACACAGATGGCAGCCATCACCACGCCAAAAAGCCAGTAGCTCTCCTGTGTTGGCATGTTGGTCATGCCAAAGACGCTCGTAACAAACTGCGATGGCAAGAAGAAGATCGACACCAATGTCAAAAGCTTGACATTGTGGCCTTGCTGCACCGTCGTCTCGGTCATCTCAACGGACTTGCGGCTCTCGTGGATGCTGGTGCCGACGTATAACTCCTCTCGCAGACCTCGAATCTCAGTGCGACGCTCTTCATTGCCCTGGATCAATGCTCGAAAGCTACGCATCTGAGCGTCGAATTTGTGTTTCAACGTAGCCAGTCGCTTCTTGTAGAATGCATTGCGAGCACTGTTTTCGTCATCTAAAGGCCAAAGCAATTTTGCCTTGCCATCAAATAGCTCTTCGGGAAAATCGTGCTCGAATGCGTCGATGATCGCCCGTATGCTTTCGTTCATGATTCCCAGCGTCTGATATCTGTGCACCACCAAAGTCAGCTGTCAGCAATCGCGCATTGAATTACATGTGAGAAATCCCAGCCTGACTTACGCCCAAAAATACCGTCTCACATATGTAAAATGCTGATCTTCAAACAGTAAATCGTCTCGTAGTTTTGCATCAAACATGAATGACGAAGGTGGAGTAACGAGCTTCGTGATGGCTCGATTAATGTCCTCGAATCTGCACTGAGCATCACGAAATTCGCCGAGCAGGGTGATCAGGAAGGCCTCTGGGCCATTGACATAGTGTTTGGTGGTGTCATGCACATCTGTCGATGACTTGAGATCGGGAAAGCACTGCAAATTGAGCAGATGCCACGATGAGAATGGATCATAAATGTTTCCGTAATCGTTCTGATTCTTGGCTCGGCGCGACGGATTTCGGACCTTGCGTACTGGATCGCTGGTCATTGCAAGAGCTATGACAGCATTGCATCTTGTGATCCGAATATGTCGAGGATTCTTGTCAATCTCTTTGTCCGACAACTGCCAATGCAAGGGGACACAATCTTCGCCGATGATGGTGAAATATTCAAATGCAAATATTTTGCTGCATTGTCGGCGAGAATCGAGCTCGAATGCGCGGTGAACATGCGATGAGGTCGAATCGGCTGTCACAAGTAGTTGAAAGATCTCGTCCATGTCGAACGTGTTGTTCAGAACATAGTGTAGGGCACCGAAGAGTATCGGAGTAAGCTCTCGCATGATCGTAATTCTCCCTACAGCTTTTCGTTGCCGCGAAGGAGGATTGATCTCTTTGATAGTGTTCCAGATCGCCATGGCTCGAGAGGTGTCATGTTCCGAGTAATCTACCGCAAGAGGTGCGCCATCAGAGGCCACATCCCAAACTTGGAAGCCGCTCAGGTGGCTACGGTCTTCGACAGGGCCGCTCTGAGTAGGTAAAAGCGAAGGTTGCTTTAGAAACTCTGCATCGTGAACAACGTCCCTTAAGATCTCTACGCCAAACTCGTTCCACGGATAGTCGATAAGATGCGACCTCAATCCTTCCATCTCATGCACTTCGCAACGAAGCTCCTGCTGCGCATAAAGTTTCTCGTCGGAAGCATTCTCATCGTCAGACTCTTCACCGGTGCCGCGTGACAAAATGCTGGGAGAGCCAGTCCAATTTCTGGGAGAGCCTCTGCCGATGCCAGTGTCATCTTGATTCGAGCGGGCTGGCGCAGCGCCAGAGTGCTGCGAATACGATACACGTCTAAATGAGTCTGAGGGAGATGCTATATTCTGTGAGAGTACGTCCTGAATCTGCTGCGCTATGTCATGGTAAGCTTCCTTTCGAGCTTCAAGGCGCCCTGAGCGATCCATAATTCAACATGAGAAGAGGAGACTCGAAGAGCGCAGGTACAATTATGAGGCACCGCATTATCTATGAAATCCAGTGACCATTGGAGTTCTTGCACACCATGATGAAGGCGGCGAATATTGAGTCGCAATACTTCTTGGGCGGCGTGCCGATCGTGCTCGCAGCTGCGCAATACATTCGTGGCTTTGGGCTGGCCGTTCCGAGCAGAGATGACCACGGCATACTTGGCATCAGACTAGATAAGTAGATGCTCATTCAGGCTTGTATCGATGTATGATTGCTGATGCTGATGCTGATGAAGTTGGTGTGGTGACATGAAGCGTGGAAGGAGAAGGTTTTCAGCACAGACCCGACCTGCTTACATCACCGTTCCAACCTTGGACGTGACTTTCACACACTATCTCCTCTCTCTCTCTTGTTCTGTCAGTGACAATGCTTCCGTATGCTTTGCGAAGATCGACAGCTCGTGGTGCCACAGCATTAGTTGCCCGAACTGCATCGACAACCACGAAGCCGCCTAGGCGTAAGAAGATTATTGACGAGACAACTATGGGTGGAGCACAGCATAAAGTCTCGCTATCTGGCCCATCATTAGGACATCTCATATCTGAGCTCAGCGCCACACGTCCTGGCATGGAAGCTATTCGAAATGGCAGAGCCATGTCCGAGGAACACCGCACCCAAGCCCGCACTGTGGTCAAGTACATCGTGGGCATTCCTGTGGTGCTCGGCACAGTCATTGTTGGATACAACTTCGCTTTGAAGCGGAAACGAGTGGAAAGATGATCGATCTCTCTGTCAAGGTTGTAAAACTGCCTTATCCGCATCCGGAATCTCTATGAAAGCGCCCGACCAAGCATCTGCACATTCTCTCCTCGGAGCTCTTCCAATCAACTTGAGCAGGTTGGGCATCCGATCTAGTCCAAGCTTGCCTTTCCGGGCACTCTCCATCGCTTGGCCGTCTTCTCCAAGACCTCCTTGATAAAAGCCTTACTACTTCTCACAGGAAGACTGGACTTCCACGAGGACGAGAAGGGACTGCTATTTTTCCGCTTCTCCCTCTCTTTTGGAGCCGCCATCCACAGCTCTAGCACCGAGTTCGCTTTCTCCACCTCAGTCGTCACTCGCGCCACAATCGCCGCCTGCATTTCAGGCGATAAGACTTCCTTCTCCCTAGCCGCTGGGAAGAGAGCATAAATGTCCTGATCAAGAACTCGGAACCACTGCGCCATAGCACAACGGCACTCCACCTTGTACGGACCAGCCTTTTCATTCTTCGACAACATTTTCGATGCTAGAGTGATTCCCTTCGGTCGCTTGCCTTGCTCACCGAGGACCTGGCTCTCGTCGGACTTCCGCTTGGCTTCTCTGAGGTGTTCCTCTCGAAATTCGTCGGTGATATCTGCAGCGGTGGGCTCTTGCGCGATCATACACAACAGGCTTGACATTCGAGCCAGAGCCATGCTGGTTGGAATGAGATCTGTAGGGCTAACTTCTTGTCTGAAGATCTTGCAGTTCATCTTGTCAGAGAGCTCCAGAGCAGCATCTTCAAGTTGATCCTGGGTTGATTTTGGTAATTGTTCGAAGAGGCTGAGGTCGGCGACTGATGTCTCAATCGTGGTGGCGCTGTCTGTGTCGATGACTGATACTGTAGGCTGAGCCTTGCTTTGATCGATAGAAGGAGCCATCATTGTCAGAGCGTTACCACGAGCGGTATGTCAGTTGCGAGCGAAAAGGTTGCGAGCGAAAAGGCAGGGCAGGCCAAGAGACGTGGCAGGAGTTCAAAAGTTGAAAATTGGCTCTTGGGTCAGGCTGAGCTTAGTCGCCTCAGCCTTCTGCCCAGCCATGGAAAGCTCATCATGAAACTTAGATTGGACCGAGTTGTCACGCAGCAACGGATGCAATGCAGAATAACGCCGCCCTGCACCTGGCTTGTGGATAGCAGCAACAATCATCACCTCTCACCAAATCCCATGCCCTGGCACGATCAAAGAACGGCCAGGTATCGCGTAACCCTATACTTCAAATCCTCCTTCCGTAAACTCTCCTGTTGGTGCTCGCTTCAGTGGCGCAGCGCTCGAAATTGAGGACTTTTTTCGACTGCAGATGAACAGGTCAGCCAGAGCGTCGTTGGTCTAAGCAGTATACTTACCTTTTCACCTCGCTAGTTCTTCTTTTCCCCTCACTCGGCCTCCTGCCGCTTCCCTCAGCTTGACTTGGTCTCCTCCCGCTACTCGGACCATCTACCTCCCTCCCTTTTCTCGAAGATGAACTCCCACTCCCCATCGTCTCTCTCTGTACAGGCTTAACCGGCACACCTGCCTCCGCATCTCGATTACTCCTCCACATGCCGCCATCCTCGAACCACTCCTCCTTCCAAATTTCGACCTTCTTCTTCACTTCTTCCAGGCACTCTTCTCCAGCTTTCCACGCTGCCTGACGGTGGGGTGACGAAACTGCGATCAGAATGCTTTCTTCTCCAATTTGCACAGGTCCAAGGCGGTGGGTGATAGCGATAGAGGTCAGGGAGTGCTTTTGGAGTAGAGTGCGAGCTATGTGAGATAAGGTCTTGAGGGCAAGAGGAGTGTAGGCACAGTAGGAAAGATGGGTTACGGGCTTTGCGTCGAACGAGTCGCGGGTAGTACCTGTTGGCGAAAGTGATTGTTCAGCTCAGCCTACCTTGGTCTATCCATGATGTCGCGTGAGGCACCTCTAGATATGTATTTCCGCCTCTCCTTGCACAACCAAAGAGGATCGACGTACCTGCAAACAAGACGACCGCTCCTGCCTTGGCACTCTTGACTCTAGCCATCTGCGCCGTTGCGTCGAGCGCATCATACGTCAAGCTCACATATGCATTTGGCTCGTCCTGTCTGCTCAGCTCGCGCGCAAAGGCAGTGGCCGACTCCCTCTCGAACAACGGCATCTCGGTCGCTTCGTCTTCGTCTGCAGTCTCGAGTGGCTTTGCGGCAGTGGAAGTGGAACTGCTGGGACCGACGGGTGACACATCTTGAGCGCCCATTCTGGTGTTCTCATTTGTGTTATTGCTGCGGTCTCTGGCAGGGCAGGCAAAGCGCTATTTTCATGCCTGCCAACGAAGCCGGGCTAAATAACCCTCGCAGGGACAGAGACAGCATCATCGCGGGGACATGGGCTTCGGGGATGCGTTGCGTTGCGTTGACTTTCTGGCTGGCTGTGCGCAGCGGATGTGGCTTGAGCGAATTAGAATACTGGGGCACTGGGCACTAGGCACTGGAGGAGCTGGAGCTTCCTCCTCAGCTGTCCGAGTCCCTTCTCCTTAGACCGCGGGGACACGCTCACACTCACGCTCACGCGCGCTTGTTCGCGTCTTGACTCCCATTCATCAACAACACCAACACGTGGTGAGTTGGGGACAAACGGCCACTGCCACCCGCGTCGCATGCACTGACAAACACAGATCTGAACGTCGACCTGCGCGCACTTCGCACATCGAGCTGCTGCTTACCTCCACCACACTCGACAAGGAGCTGCTGGCACGGGAGAGACGGACAGCGACAACGAGACATTGCATTGCTGAGGCGTATCATCAACCATTTGTAACTGCATGCGAATGCTGCATTGACATTGTGCTCGCGCTATACTGGCAAGGAGAAGGGAAGACTGTACTTATTCTACACCCCTGCTGTATCTTGGCTGTCTGCCTGCTGTACTTGGGAAGCAAAGTGTACGTATGTCTGTCATATCTGGGAGGGCGAGCGATGCAAATTTGGGCCGTTGGACCACAGACGCCATCTCTGTTGACGAACATGCTGATTCTGACTGTACCATACTCAGACCTGACCCCAGCGGACATCTTGTACATAACGCAAGAAAGCAGCCTACTTACCCAACCCCTACACTTGACCACAAGTTCTAGAGACCCATTCTGCCACAGCCATTGAGCTTCAGAGACATTTTCAGCAGCAATTCACGACACTGTAGTCACCATGTCGGGTGAAGACGATACCGAATTCGATATCGACATCTATGGCGACGAAGCGCAAGCTCAGGAGAACCGCAACCAGAACACGCAAGAGGATCATCCAGAAGACCGCATAGACTTTGGCGACGATGACTACGACAACGCACAGCACTCCTACGATGGCGCAGGCGATGACCAGCAATACCAAAACACGTCTCACACAGCTACACCTCAAGACCAACAGCCTCAAACAGGCACGAAGCGCAAAGCAGATGAATACGAGAATGACGATCACAACTCACATAAACATCAGCAGCCCCCTCAAAGTGCGCCCGCCGGTCCAGCCTCCCACTCGCGAACCTCATCCCAAGCTCCAAACTCCAGTCACGGCCCAGTCGAGCACAACGCGACGGCAGCCCTCAAACTTCACGAACTTCACTGGTGGACCAACGAAGAAGACCTGCGTCACTTTGCATCCCGCGCTGGCGTAGAAGATCAACTCAAAGACCTGGCCTTCGGGGAACACAAAATCAACGGAAAGTCTCGGGGCGAAGCATACCTCGAATTCTCCACACCAGCAGCCGCATCCACCACCAAGAAGATTGTCGAAGAACGCGAGCCTCCCAAAGAGGGCGAGACCGAAGGTCGAAGGAGGAATGTATTTCAAGTCTGGTTCTGTGCCGTGGGCAATCCGTTTAAGGGCAGAGACAGTGGAGCTGTTTCAAAGAAAGATGCCCAGGGAGCATACAATGCACCACCACAGCGAGGAGGCTTCAACCGCGGTGGCGGCTTTCAAGGGCGCGGAGGATTCCAGGGGAGAGGTGGTGGCTTCCAAGGCGGCCGAGGTGGCGGCTATCAGAACCAGAACCAGGGGGCGTGGAACATGAACAACGGCATGGGTGGTGGAATGGGGAATCCTATGATGGGCGGCATGGGAAGAGGTGGGTTTGCTGGTATGGGTGGCATGATGGGTAATATGGGTGGCATGATGGGTGGTATGGGAAACATGATGGGGAATATGATGGGAGGCGGTTTCAGAGGCAATATGATGGGCGGTGGTGGCTTTCAGGGCAGAGGCGGATTTCAAGGTGGGAGAGGGAATTTTGGGGGTGGAGGATTTCAGCAGGGCGGTGGCATGCAGCAACAGCAAGGATATGGTGGAGGAGGATATGGCCAAGGTGCTCAGGGTGGACCTGCTAAGAGGATGAGGAACGAGTAGGAGGCATCTTCAAGCAGACCGGCGAAAGTCAGGAGGAAGAGGAAGCGCATCAAACCTCGTCATGAGCAAGTCGACAGCAGTGAGAAGCTCTGCGACAGTCTGCGACGATTGAAGCTAGACGAAAATGCCATCGGCTGGGTGAAAGACCATGATCGCGCGGCGACACCCAATGGCTGTATGCATGCGGTCATGGGCGAGAATGCCGGGCTGCAGCACTTTGCGCAGTCGAACAGCTCTCCAAGTTCGTGATCCAGCTGGAGATCGGTCGCCGGCAAAGGAGCAGTTGGCATGAGGGAAATCATCGCAGCAATTGGAGAAATGCAGTCGAAAATGTACTTTACTCACCACCTGCAAAGATCATGTAGCATCTTCGAACCAGGAGCATTATCAAGACTGGAGCTCACGCATTCACTGACCTCCATTCTCGCGTAGTCCTAGGTCAAACAACGGGAGCTGGTTGAGCGAGAAGTTAGAATCACTGACGACCGAGACATTTGGGTCGTCATGGTGCAGCGCATCGTCGTCAGCATAGCATTGGCGTCGTACAGCGCAGCATCCGCTTTCAAGCATGTGTGAACAGTGTGAAGTCCGGTTGACTTTCAAGATGCCGAATGCCGGCAGCCGAAGCATGATCTTCTGTGGGCGCACGCACGTGAGACGACGGGAGGTGCAGAAGGATGCACATGCACTTGTTACAGTATTAGACTTCAATCTCCGCCCGCCGCGGCGCCGTGACCCTGACTAGCGTAGTGGTATGGTATTCCTGGTGAGGCAGTTCATCATCAGCCATCCCGGACGTCTCCTCATCAGAGCGATCTCAGACACCTCATTCGCTCGAAGCCTCCCGGCGCAGCAAGATCGAGCGCACAGAAAGTAAGATGGCGAAGTTCCATGTAAGGGCGCGCATTTTATTATTCTTCCCTTGAATCTGCCGCGAATGCGATGCTACGCCACGCCACGCTGCGACCAAACACCCGGGCTGTTCTTGTATTGCTGTTTCCTCGTATGACGCCGCAAGCGTAGTATAACAGAACAGTCCCTTACCCATCTGACCGCGCGGATCGCCCTGCGCGCACCCCTTTTGCCTGCTCAGTGCTCGCCGTCCCTTGCCAGTGAAAAGGACTGGACGATTGATTGTGGCCGGGGCGCTTACGGGCAGGTTGTGCAATGAGAACTGCTGGCTGCACGCCTAACCCTTGAAACGTTAGAACTATGGCGGCAGGGTTGACATCGGCAGACTACCTGCAGGACGGCGTTGACTGGGCAAAACCACATCGCGTACCACCTCCACCCCCTCAGACATCACCGCCGCGAGCTGCCGTTCCCTACCCCAACGCCAACACCACTGGCGGCTTCTTCGGGCGCGCCTTGGGAGCTGTCAGCCTCGAGAGCCTGAAGGGCGCGGGACGTTCACGCGCCTGCTCTGAAACGCATCCCGCTTCGCGAGCTGGTCCTGCCACGCGAGAGGAGGTCAACGGCGGCATCGCCACGAGACAAAGTGAAGACGGCAGACCCCCATCGTCGCAGAGAGCGCGGCGCGGGAGCTTCAGCTTTCTGCGGAGGACTCGAACCGACGAGCAGCACAACAGCTTGAAAGCCACCATCACCTCACCTGCACCGGCCGCATACTATACGGATGCCACGCCCTTGCCCTTGCCGTCATCCCCGCAACAGCGCAACTACCCATCCTTGATTGCACAGGCGACCGAGAGACAGAGCGAAGACAGGAAAGAGAGAGCGATGTTGCGCAAGAGCTCCCGCATCAAAAAGGAGGAGGCCGAAAGGGCCAAGGCTGCCGCTGCCGCTGCCGCTGCTGTTCCCAAAGAACCGCCGCAAATCAACCCATTGACCTCACTCAACCACATCGCATCCTTTGGCGTGGACGAGTCGAGGCCCGACAGCGTCGCCATCTTCAACCACGCCTACACAACCGCCGCAACCTCTGGCTCTCCGCCATCGCAACCTCGCTCGTTCGGCACCAACTTTTCCAGACCAGGCCACATGGCGCCCTCGTCCAACTTCGCCAACAGCTCCTCGCCAGCCTACACTTCTCGATATGGCCCTCCAGCCTCTTCGTCTCCGCCCGAGCACAAGTCGAGGCTCAATGGTGGCGGCGGTAGCGGAGAGTACGTAGCTTTACATGATCCCCACATCACTGCCCGCGCCGACAGCAGCATGACCAACCGCGGTCGCTTCTCGTATGCTTCCACTAGCACAACGAACGTTAACACCGTCAATAGTCCTCGTAGAGTGCGGAGGCGCAAGGACCCCACTCCGTTCAAGTGAGTATCATCGATTCATGCCGCCTTCTTTTCACACACTGATGTGTCGATAGCATTCTGGTCATCGGCGCCAAGAACAGCGGCAAGACCTCCTTCATCTCGTTTCTGAAGCATTCGCTGGCACTTCCCGCACACAAGCAGCCGTCAACTCACTCACCATCTTCCGAGGCGGCCGGCAATCACTCGCCTTTCGCTTCCACCTATCTTGAGACCGAGATCGAGTCTGAGCGCATTGGGGTCACTCTGTGGGATTCTGCTGGTCTCGAGAAGAATGTCGTCGATCTGCAGCTTCGGGAGATGACCGCGTTTGTGGAGTCCAAGTTCGAGGAGACTTTCGCTGAAGAGCAGAAGGTGATGCGCACACCTGGAGCGAAGGATACTCATATCCATTGCGTCTTCCTCATTCTGGATCCTGTCCGCCTCGACTCTACCATCGCCGAGTCGACAGCACAGCAGAGGAAGGGACTGCAGACTGGCTCCCTTGATGACGATCTCGATCTCCAGGTCATGCGGGCCCTCTGGGGCAAAACCACCGTCATTCCCATCATCTCGAAAGCCGACACTCTCACCGTGGGCCATATGTCATTCCTCAAGCGTCGCGTTTGGGAGTCCCTGAAAGGTGCCAGACTGGATCCGCTAGAAGCACTCGAGCTGGAAGAAGATCTTGAGGAGGAAGACGAAGAGGACATTGATGTTGACTCTGCCGAAGACTCCGACTCTTCCTTACCACTCCCGAAAAGTCGCAAGAGCCACAAGCGCCAATCGTCCCTTTCGGCGATCGCTGGCGTTCTCGACGATGATGAAACGCCCTACATCCCAATGTCGATCATTTCGCCTGATCCATACGATCTTCCACCATATTTGTCGAAAGCTCGAGCACAAGACCGCGTGGGTCGTCGATTCCCTTGGGGCTTCGCAGACCCGTACGATGCTAATCATTGCGACTTTGGCCGGCTTAAAGATTCCATATTCAGCGAGTGGCGTACTGATCTGAGGGAGCTCAGTCGTTCTCGCTGGTATGAGAATTGGCGCACTAGCCGTCTCAAGAACTTTCCAGGATCGAGACAGCGAGTGAAGGGTGGTGTGACGCCTGTCGCGGCTGTCCCTAAGGAGGGCAGAATTGCATCACAGACGTCGCAAAACTACTCGCATCCCCAGACTGCGAATATGGCAGTGCCGAGAAGTGTCAGTAATCTCAGCAGCTCTGCGGCCGGCGTCGGCATGTCGACTCCAACTCCTGCAGCCACCAACGGCGGTCGCAGAGTGGCGTCGGGCGCCAGCGAAGGCGGAAGTGTGAGAAATGCCACAATGACCAGTAACACTTCAAAACGCTTCCCATCCTAGGAGGTTTTGGACACCTTTCGTCGAGCATCGATTAGCTCAGCATCGGCTCACGCAACACCAGCGCAGCGCCGTGGAGTCACTCCACGAACTAGATGCATGTCAAGCTGAGCTAAAGAGAGAGAGAGAGAGCATCACTAGAAAAACCAGGAAGCAAGAAAGCAGGCTTATCTCGAGATTAATGAGGATCGAGACGAAAGCCAAGCAAGGAGAGGACGGTGCTGGAATGCGCATTGCACTTTGGCTGGAAGGATGCGACTACTGAAAAAACTGGATGGAGCTCTGTTTTTCTGTTTCTTGCTCTGTGAGCGTTGCATGATGAGTGCGGTTGTTTTGTTTTGTACCTTTTTTTTTGTTTGTTTGTATTTGTGTTGTAGATATACCCCCTTTTCGATCGATGTCTGAGAGAATGTGATAACTTTGCACCTTAGAGGGAGCTTTTTCAAGTTTCATGAATTCGGGTGTCGATCATGTTGGGAGACGGAGACAGAGAGGGCTAGGATTGACGTGAGAGGCGTCGGTTGACACTTACATGGACATTTGGTTTTTCATGTGGATGCTGACCATACAGTAGTGCCCAAAGCCTCCGCGCAGCCCGCCTCTTTGTCTATGATATTGGTAGTTAAGGAAGCTTTCCACTTCTCAGCATACCAGTATATAGTCATCTTGCACTTGACCTCGGAGAGAACTTCAACCGCTGACCAACACTGGAGTGTCCCTTTAACAATGCTTCGATGTTCTGTGATGCTTGAGAGGTGGAGGTGAGACCAGGAGATATTCATACCTATATCTAGCCTAGCCTCTCCTTCGATCGTTGGCTAGGGCTCTTTGTGTCTACATACCCGACGCCTTAGCTATCTCATCGTAAATTTCTCGACATATCTGCATCGCCGCTTCGTTCATGGTGATTGCCTTCAGACACCTGGCAGGGCTTGCTACCGAACCAGCTTCGATCCTCGCCAGGGCGCAAGGGGGTATGAGAAACTGCACGTTGATTGCCTTTGTACATCTATACATATCTTGTGCTTGTGCTGCACATCTCAATGCGCCTCGCTATGCATGATTGAAGCGCTACCTTTCGCAGCCCTATCCCGTGTACGCCGTACCGATTGCCTAGACTGTATCTACGCAATCTTCATGTCCCCGAACTTCTCTACATCTGCGCTCAGCAGCGTATTTCTCTTTGCTCTCTTCTTCAGCACGTTCTCGATGAATGCCTCTCCTGCCTTGTAACTGCTTCGCACCAGAGGCCCAGAAGCAACGTACAAGAAGCCTAGATCCAATGCTCTCTGCCGCCATAGTTCGAACGTGTCCGGCGTCACGTACTCATGCACCTTCATATGGCGCTTCGTGGGTCGCATGTATTGTCCAAAGGTCACCACATCCACTTCTGCTTCTCTGAGTGCTTTAAGCGTCCGCCAAAGCTGGTCTTCCGTCTCGCCGAGACCAAGCATGATCGAAGTCTTTGTGATCAGATTCGGCTTGGCTTCTTTCGCAGCCTTGAGCACTGCCAGCGATTGTCTGAATTTCGCCCTTCGATCTCGAACCATTGGTGTCAGCTCTTCTGTTGTCTCAACGTTGTGCGCGTAAACGTCAAGCCCGCTTTGCGCAACGAGCTTGACCATGTCCAGATCTCCCGCGTAATCCCCCGTCAATGCCTCCACAAGGATATGCGACGCCTTTTGCTTAATCTTAATGATGGTTTCTGCAAAGTGTCGCGCGCCCCCATCAGCAAGATCGTCTCGATCTACGGATGTAAGGACTACATATCCCAGACCCCACCTCTTCAATGCCTCCGCAGTATTCTCCGGCTCGTGAGGGTCGAGTGGCGGCGGTTTATTGCTTGTCTTCACTGAACAGAATCTACAGCCTCGCGTGCATGTATCGCCCATAAGCATGATTGTGGCAGTCGCAGCAGATTTGTTGCTTCCACCCCAGCAATCGCTAATGTTCGGACATCGTGCCTCTTCGCATACCGTGTGCAAGTTCAGTCCTCGCAGATCGTTCTTTATCCGCTTGTAGTTATCATTGGCCGGAATCGGGGTCTTCAACCATTCTGGAAGCCTGGTGTGTGTTCGTTTCCGGCCTGCAGGGCCAACCTCTACTGTGCGGAGTTCATACAGATCCTCCTTGGCCATAGGCTCTTCTGGCTTGCCGCCCACAAAGTCGCCAAATGAGGGACCGGCATTGAGGCGATCGGTGAATGATGTTGCTGTCCGAGGGGTAGTATCCGTGGTTTGAGGCGGCGGTGGTTCAGATACTGTTGTGGCAAAGGCTCGTTTCTGTGGTACGAGCAGCGATTGTTGTAGCAGACGGCGAGCTGGAGCGCGTATGGAAGCCATGGCGGTGTCGCTCCAGTAGAGAGGTGTGTGACAACGAGGTGTCGAGGGGTGTGGCGTGAATTGAAGGTGGGTGGCTATGCCGCCTTTGTGAGAGATTCTTAGTCAAGTCAATATGCAGGGTTGATCGCGAATCCCGATTTTCGGTCCGACGATCTTCTTTGGGCAATTCCTGTGAGCTTCTACATTTGCGTTCGACATGTATAGCTGACAGCGCGAATGTCGTCTTGGTGGGACAAGTACCTGGCGCCAGGTGACATTCGTCAATATCATCAACCATCTAGCAAGCATGCGCCGATAGAACAACCAGTCCATGCATCGCCAGACCCGTCGCAACGAAACACTCCCGTAAAGCGAGTCGACGCCGCAACCCGAGCACGAAGACAAAATGGATTATTATTAGGTGGAGTCGCGTTCACATGTCTATCAGCATTCGTCACGAGGAGAGCGCTGGCGAAGAAGCATCTTGCGGCATATCCCAAATTTGTCAAGGCAGTGCCAGGCCAGGGACAGAAGATGGATGTCCCAACGTTTGCACCGTCAAATACGCAGCCCAAGGCTGAAGGCGGTCTCGATGCAGCGGAGGCGCTGTTTCTTGCTACCTTGAACGTCGCATCAGTCTTCATGCTGGGAACTGGAGCGTTCATGAAGTACAACGACATTGCGGATGTGGAAGACATGAGAAATTGGGTCAGAGAGGGTGTCGGGTACGATGTGTACGCAGGCGACTCAGAAGCAGATAAAGAGATTGAAACTTGGATGGCTGATGTGTTGAGCCGTAAAGATGGTGTAGGAGATCTGAAGACCTCCATCGTTGAGAAGATGGCAGAGCTGGCAGAGCTTGGCAAGAAGAAGTCGGTCAGTCAGGAGCTTGCAGAGCTTGAGAAAAAGAAGAAAGCATTGGAGGCGCGCGAAAGGGCTTGATGATGCTCAACCAAGATCTTTTCGCTCTTCGATTTCGCTGGAAGGTCGGCGGTGGAAGGTTTATGGGAAACAGCGTCTTATGAGCGCCATGAATCCCTCGCACATCATCCTGTGGCCTCCCCAGATTTGTGGCGAAGTATACGAAATGCCTTCCATACCACCGACGCGACGTGTCCGTTGCGTTGGAGTCCTGGGAGCCAGGCTTGAGCAACTTCTCGCTGCTTTCAGCTCAAGGCGCATGAGGAGTGTCCTCTCTCTTCTGTGAATAGCAGCTCCGCTATGTGATAGAGGCACAGCTAGTGCATGGGTGATAGACGGCACAATTCTGGACCCACGCTGAGCCCAGGACCAACGAACAATGTTATTGTTCGAGGCAATGTGATCCATTCGCGATCAAGTCATGGAAAGGTCTCCTGGGAGTACAGAAATGGTGAGAGGTAACGATCAATTTGTAACAAATCTGTAGTATAACTGTGGCCACCATGCCCTGCACAAATTGCCATTTCTGTCATTCCTGGCATGCCATGCCACGTTTGGCAGGACCCACGTCGGCCTAATGGTCGAAGTCTGGAGAATACCTTCATGTTTTGGCAGATCTGGCGTGACGAGAGGCTGAACTACTAGACGCCGCGTCTAGCCATTCCCATTAATCTTTCCGGGAAGCTATCACAAAGACAGCTTCGAATCAGGATGTTGTGATGTGTTGGTTGGACGAGAAGTAGAGCAGGGAAAAGCCGAAGACGTCTCGGCCTCTCCACAACGAGTGCTGTGACGGCGCTGGTTGGTTTGGCATTGTGCATCAGCAGCCCCGTCCGTCAGTGCTCTCGCCTGAGAGGGTGGAGTATGGCAGAACTTCACCGCATACCGGAAACTGCGCTCGTCATTCCAGCCCTCACTCTTGCATTTTCTGCTCAGAGCACTGTACGACGGTGAAGGCCGATTGTTCGTGTTTGTGCTGCGAAGGCACCATTCACAACTCACAATCATTCAAATTCAAATCGTTCTCGAGAGTTCGGGAAGAACGGGCCGTGGCTCGCGCTCTCAACGAGTCCAATCGCTCGCAAGCCCGCCGGCGTCGTCCAGCACCAGAGCACCAGCACCCGCATCCGCACCAGAACCCTTGCGACACAAGCAACATCCGAGAAACCAACACCCAGCAACCTGGATATAAACAGAGCATCAGACGTTGCCCAAGCTTGGTAGAGCCTGGTTTGCTGCCGAGGCCAGTGACTGCGCACTAGCTGGACCACAACGAACAATCTCCGAGCATTTGCATCTGCGGAGCTTGACCCGCGCGAGCGAGCGATCGCCTGGCCCACGGGACGCTTGACGTTGGACATCAGGAGCTACGGAAGACAATCCACAGCACGCACGAAACGAGGCTGCTCCGCTGACGCTGATTGACACGCCTGCCGTGCGACGCGTGCTACAGAACTGCAAAGAAGGAGCGCGGATTCTGTGAAGGGAGCCGCGGTGTTGCATTCATGGCAGCTCCGGCGACGCAGTCATTGAAGGTGGGTTAGAACTATGGAAACATCGCGATTATGCAGGATACAACGCTGATGCCGGATACAGTGCGTGGTGACGGGCGACGGTGCAGTCGGAAAGGTACTATCTGGGCTCCACGATCACACAACAGGAGCTCTCCGGCTGACGTATGCCAGACATGTCTGCTGATATCCTACACTACGAATGCCTTCCCAGGCGAGTACATACCCACAGTGTATGCCGAACACGAAGCAGAAATTGAAGCGAACCTCATGCTAAAACATGCACAGTTTCGACAACTACTCAGCGAGCGTGATGGTCGATAACAAGCCGATAAGTCTAGGGCTTTGGGATACTGCAGGTCAAGAGGACTACGACCGACTGAGACCGCTCTCATACCCACAGACAGACGTATTTCTGATCTGCTTCTCCATCGTCAGCCCCTCATCATTTGACAACGTCAAGGCAAAGGTGCGCTCACCCTGGGACATGATTCACGACATGCTTGGCTGACGATCGATCTGCAGTGGTACCCTGAAATCGAGCACCACGCACCTGGGGTCCCAATCATCCTTGTAGGCACAAAACTCGACCTAAGAGACGACCCCGAAGTGCGAGAGCAGCTGCGACAAAGGAAGATGGCGCCGATTCAGTACGAGCAGGCTGTGCAGGTCGCCAAGGACATCAAGGCAGTGAAATACTTAGAATGCTCCGCATTGACGCAGAGGAATTTGAAGAGTGTATTTGATGAGGCAATTAAGTATGAAGCGATCAGACAAGCGCTATCAAGACACGTTGTGGCTAACATGTCGCGCAGAGCCGTCATCAGCCCAAAACCACCAGCAAAGATCAAGAGGTCGAAGTGCAGGATCTTATGAGCACCACCCGCGAATAGCAGCATTCTGCAGATCGACAAGCTATACACACACCTCCCCGATAAGCACTTCGACAGTCTCCCGCCTCCTTCTGAACTATCCTTGACACGAAACGCACGAAATCGAAGCCCACAACAATCACGACCAACGAGCAGCGAAGCACAGCTGATAGCAGTAAAGGTACTCCATAGAGCATGGCATGATCGCGAGATTCTTCTCGATCCTTGTGCCACCACCACAATACGGCGTTTTCTATAATGGGCAGGCGTTCAATTGTTCATGCAGGTTCTCTAGGCTCTTGTCTACCGTCTCTCTTTTCAGCAGGCTGAGCAGCATTGTTTTGATACCACTTGGAGCTTCGCTGGAGTTCTGCAGAGGGGTATAAATCTTTAAGATGCGAGATCATGCTCTGGAGATCTCTTGTTACGAGTCTGGGAGCCTGCAATGAGGAACGCTGACCGTCTTGCTAGGGTTGTCTACAAATGGTTGTTTGTAGATATGCGAATTTTGTTCCTGATCTAGTCGTGACATCACTGTGCCATCTCCCTTTCCCATTTTATCATGTCAGTCAGCGTAATGATTGTATGGGAGTAAACTTCGGCACCGCCTCATCAAACAGCCAATCAAAGTTCAGCTTACGGCCCACGAGCTCCGAGATGCCGACGCGAAAGAGCAGCTTCTAGTACACTCTTTGCTTCATTCTTCCTGCTAACGACACCACAAGTCATCAACCAGACTCCTGAACGAGACACAGACACAACAGAATCTACATCAAAATGCCTCGTCAATCCCGTGGTCCAGCCCCGGCACCAAAGCGTCCAGTCGCCGCTCCAGCGCGACCTGCTCCTCCGCAACAGCAGCGCCCAGTACGTTCTTCATAAGAAACATCTGACCAGAACGCAAGCATCATACTAACGCCCGAATTTCAGGCCTCAACATCCGCATACCCACCTCAACAACAAAATGCCGCACCACCACCAGCCGCGCAACCACAAGCCTCTGGCGGCTCAGGACTTTTCGGCCAAATGGCATCCACGGCAGCCGGTGTAGCAGTCGGCTCTTCCATCGGCCACGCAGTTGGCGGGTGGTTTAGCGGTGGAAGCTCAACACCAGCTGCTCCAGCCGATGCTACACCAGCTCAGCAGGAACAGTACGTGCAAGCTCAGGGTGCTGTGCAAAACGCCCCAAGAGTTTGCGCGACTGAGGTCGAGGGATTCAAGAGGTGTATGGATGATAACCAGGGCAACCTCACGATTTGCGGCTGGTATTTGGATCAGTTGAAGGCTTGTCAGGCCGCGAGCAGTCAGTACTAGAAAGAAGTGATGGGAGGGGAGATGATGGTGGCCACGCTGGTGGCGCTGTAAATATATCTGATCACCCCCTTTACGATGCATTGCATTGCGGCTTGATAAGAATAAAAAGATGCATGGGAGGCAAGGAAGATGCTATTAGATGAGATAGAATCGCTGTATGGAATCGGACGTCTCTCCTCTAGCCCTCCACAATGTTGGCATCTATCTGGTTGCCTTGCGCAGACGTTTTGCCCGTCATGTCCGGACCCGGAACCGAGTAGGCATCCTGATCCTGATGGTTCGCGTCACGACGCTTTGATTACCGCCAGCATTGGTGTTGACAGTACTGAAGTTGGAATTGAAGCCGTGAGCTGGGTCCATGGCTAAAGCAAGCAGAATCTCTCGTACAGAGCATTCGCCTTGCCTTGCCTTGCCACTAATATTCTCAATTTTGATTCCTCCAACACGTAGCCATCCAACACATATCGCTCGCATTCTGATTACTTCTTGTATTTTATGGTCTCGCTTGCTGAATTGTGCCATTGCCATTGATTTGTGTGCCGTCGGAGTTGACGATGAAGGATTGTCTGCTGTTGAACGGGGAGGAGGAGGACATGTTGTGTGTGTGTGTGTGTGTGTGTGTGTGTGTGTGTGTGTGTGTGTGTGTGTGTGTGTGTGTGTGTGTGTGTGTGGGAGAAAAGCTGGCGTACTCTGCGAATGAATAGGCTGGATCTGTGGTGTTGTAAGGTTTGCTATAGGTTTCTTGAAAGGCTGTGGTGACTGAGTTTGGAGGTGCTAAGTTCTTCTGTGGATTATATATGTGATGTGAAGCCGCGGATGGCAGTCACTATGGCGTCGAGCCTCGTCTTTTCGATGATCGGAGTGTTAGACTCGAGCGTTTCGTGTTGGCATGAACCGCTTGGCTCTTCTCTGTTGAGTCTACTGCTCGAGGCAATTGATGTCTCGGAGTGACAATGCTCGTGTCTCTGATCAGAGTCAAACAGTGCCGCATAGCGTGTGAGGTTCTGGGTCATCTTCACCAGACGGCACAAACATCCCTCCAATAAGCCGTAGACGGTGAGAAAGGGCAGAGAGAGAATGGTTCTCAGTGATCTCACTGACATTATGCATTACCCATATCGATATCACCTTCCATGCGACGCGTACGCCGGCATCTTCTTATCTATCCTAATGTCTTTCTTCTTCAACGACATCTCGATGTCTCGCTCTTCATCACTCGTGCTGCGAGCTGCTCGATGCTCTTGGTATGTATGCAGCGCATCGTGGTCTCGCAAACTCGTGGACTATGCGAGGAAAGCGCCTGCCCATGTCGAAAAGGAAATCCAAATCCCTGGCCACGTATCTTACAATGCTTTTTCGTACAAATACATCCACACAATTCGTTTCGCATCGATCAGTTACCCGCCTCCATTTCTCGGACTCTAGCCAAGACGGAGGAGTTCTTGCCTTCGTGAGTCGATGACTTCTCGACGTCCAAAGATTTTCGTGTCGGCGAAGGACTTCTTGGTACACGCAGAGAAGGTGCCTGAAGTAAGTTTCGGGGAGTGGCTTCCTTCGCCGGCGCAGGTTCTGCACTTGTTGTGCTGTTCGGATCTGTAACAGCTGGCTTTTCTTCTTTCTCTTCTGGATCCGCTGCCGGAGTGACAGGCAGATCTCTGTGCTCGCTGGCATCCTCAAAAGGCGTTGAAGGCTCAACATCTTCAGCGCCATTGCCGGCTTGTGTATCGAGTTCAGTCTGAAGCTGTTCTGACGGCTCCTTCTCGTCACCAGAAGCATCTTCTGACTTGTGTTGCTGCAAGCTGGGCATAGCTTGGGACGCAGCACCAGTCGACATGCCAAGAATGGCAGTTGCAATGCTTCCTGGCCTTTCTCGAACCTCGAGCTGCTGTAAAGGCTCCTCGGCCTCTTCATCGGACCTCTGCACGTCCTTCGCTCGACCTTCGGGAATGCTGTCGAGGCTCTGCCGACGGCTCTTGAGACCTGCAGCCGAGCTCGGGGTCTGAGGAGCAGTCTTCTGAGAAGATTGATGGATGCATGGAATTACGCCTCCACCAACCCTCGACCAGAACATTTTCTCACGTAGTCTGACGCTCTCTTCCCAAGCAGACTTTTGGTCCTCTTCGGATTCACACTTCCAATGTCCATCTTTGACCATTCGTAAGAAGCCTACGAAATCGCAGCTCGCCCGCAGCCTAGACACACAAAAGTCGCAGATTGGCTTGGAGACATTGTCCTCCTCCGAGGTCCTGAATCGGTACTTTCGTACGTACGGCTCGCTCCTTCTGCTCTCGCCACAAAGCGTGCAAGCAAAGTAGTGCTTGTTCTGCGGGTAAGGCTCGACAGCTAGAGTGCCTTGCAGAAGTGCGCCGAGCACAGTCCTCCTGCTCAGGAAGGATAGTCCAGGTGCCAGGTCTAACCTCAGAGTCGGCTCAATATCCTCGGTGAGCACACGCTTATAGAATTTGCTATCCTTGAGAGGAGGAATGTTCGAAGCGCTGTTATATGCTGATGTCGGGCTTGAAGTCGCAAAGGAGAAGGAGCCAGGCAAATTCGGTGACGGTGAAGACATGTTAGTGTTTGGCTGTGCATTGTACGCAACCTGACTGGCTTGGCTGCTGTTGCTCCTGGAATGCACTCCAAGTCGCCTGGCAAGCAACAAGAGGTCCTGGAAGTCGTTGAAAGCAGCAATGTCACTTCTCAGCACTGGCGATATCAGGTGTGAGAAGTGAAGTGGATGCTCCGGGAACTGTTCCAGGTCTGCGCCATTTGGAGAAGCTTGCAAAGCATCGAACATGGTGTGGTTGGTGGTGATCGGCGTTGATGGTATGCTCGGGTCATTTGGTCGTATGGATGGTGACTGCTCTTGAAGCTTTTCCATCGTGCCTTTGAGATCCTGCAATTGCTCCTGCTGTGAAGACATGAGCATCTCGGTGTCTTGCAACTGTGCCTTCAGCTGGGCATTTCTCTTCTCCACAGCTTCGGTGTCCCTCCGCGCTGCCGCCACCATACTGTTCGCCTCCTCAAAAAGTGCGCTGGTCAAATTCTCCAGCTCACCTTCAACCTGCTTCTTAGCCTTCTCCGCTGCTTCCCGGGCCGATTTCTCTCTGGACAGCTCTGCCCTGAGTCTGGCGATGGTCTTATCAACATCAGCCTTTTTCACAAGCACGCCGCCCGTCACCATCTCGTCCATGCGTTGCTTCTCCGCCGTGAGAGTCGCAATTTCCTGCCGCGCCTGCTCCAACTCATGTCGCGTCTGCTGCAGCGAGTCGTCCAAGTTTGTCTGGTAATTTATGGCATTCACGAGCTTCGTGCTGAGCAAGGCCACTTCCGCGCTCAAATCCGGCTTGTAATTCGGATCGCCATTGCTCTCGTTGGACATGATCTTCGGCGCAGGCGAAGGCGTGCGCGTGTCCATGACATGGTCGTCGCGCATAGCTGGGATGGGCGGGGGCGGCGAAGCGACAGCTGCCATGCCTCTATTAATGTTCGGTGAGGAGGTCGACTTGTACAGTCTCGGGAGGCCGAAGCGTGACTTCTGCTGCGTCGCGGGCTGTGGCGTGACGCTCCGTGTCAACTGAGCCGCTCTCGTGGTCGTACTGTTGGGGGCTAGCTGTCCATGGTCGGCATGGCTCGCGAAGCCGGACGTGAGCAGAAAGCTGAGAGACTATTAGAATGGCCGTCTGCTTGCCTGCGCATCGTGGAAAGGGGAATTCCGCTTACTCCGCCAGCTTGTCGGGTGGGCGTGTTGTCGTAAGTTATTAACGTTGGTGGTAGCCGCCCTACCTAGACTGTTCGACTGCGCCGTTTGTCGTGTGACCAGGGGTTGCACGGACGCTGGCTGGGCTGGCATAAAGGATATTGTCCGATTGTTGCACGCCCAGCCTCGTCCCATACAGTTCGGTATAACACTATCTCTCGATGGCCTAGAGGCAGTAGTAGCGAAATTGGCTGAGCTGTGGCGTTGGACGGTTTGGAGAGACGCGAGGGCGTTGGTAGAGCGTCTGATTTTACACTTTGGAGGCGACGCCCGCCCCCAGTCCCAAGGTTCCCTCTGCCGAGCCGCTCAGCCTCGACGTCAGCCAGCGACCATTGCCATTGCCTCTTGTTTTCTCGGGCATGAACCTGGGTGTAACACGAACTGCATGCCGATGCTTCTTTTCTGCTTCCCATTACCAACGAGCATGATCCAGGAGGTGCGCTATAAAGAGAAGCACATCATGCCAGTATTCGCCTTGTATGTTGCAACAATGTCGCCACGAACGTATCCCTACCAAACACTGAAAAGGTGGTCCACTTAGAATAGCAGCAAAGACGTAACGCCGATGTAACGGACACGGCGGCTGTCGCAATCAATCGCGATCAATCTCTGGCAAAGAGATCGAGCACCGGAAAGATGAGCCAATAGCCTTATATCGCTAATCTAGGCAAAGAAAAGCCAGGAGCCTCATATTGCTAATCAGGAAGAGGTAGATCAGTATACGGCTTGAGTCAAGCGTGAACGACTTTCACCATGTTGTTGTTGTTAGGCAGAGAATGGAGATGTGGCACATGCTGCAATGCCAGATACGTTGTCTCGGGCAAGAAAATAACTCTATCTCTTCAAGCGATCAACGTTGATCCTCCGTTTAATTCTCCTGTGCCCATGGTCATGCCCATTGCCAGCGGCCTTCTCTCTCTTCTCAATACCATACTTCCTCACCAGATCATAAAGCGGTTGAGGGTCTCGACATGTCCGACGATCATAGACTCCTTCGGCAATATCACCCTTCAGATTCCCATAGATATCTCTCGCCAGCTCAAAAGTATCATCGGCCTGGCAAAGGATTGACATGCGCAGATAATGGAGACAATGTGGCCAATGCGGATCATCATGAGCATCCTTGCCAATGTTTTCGCCTGCGGATGCTCTTTGCAACGCCTTCCGAATGCCAGCGAGACAGTGTAGTGAATGAAACATTCCGATACTGCCTTCGTCGTGCTTTTGGTCGAGGCTATAGCCGGAAGCATTGAAGGGCGGGAAAGCAATATTTCCATGGTCTTCGGCGAGTTCGATCTCCCACAAGTAATCCCATTTGTGGTCTATTGACATGTAATTCTCATCGTGTCCGAAAATGGGATGTTGGTTCAATGGACCTGATGATACGCGGCGGTCTGTGCCAGTATCGGAAGATGAGACCTTGCCGCCGAACATGGAATACACGTTGAGGCCGAGTAATAGAATCAGGATGAACTCGACAGTGTATCGAATGATTTGTAAAGATCGCCTTCGCTGGCTCGTCGTCTCTGGGAAGTTTTGAAGGATTCGGTGCACTAGGGCGTCTTCCTCGTGGTCTGCATAACTCCCGCTGGGGCTAGTCAATGGTTTGTACTCGTCGTTTGCCATGGCAGGAGGTATTCGCCAGGTAAGTGGCGCTGCGCATGGTGGTTCTTAGCATTTCTTGCGGATTAGCTGTGCAAGATGGCAAGCGATGCCGCGATTGAACAAAGGAGTCCGTTTCCTAGAATTGGGGGTCAATAGGCATGAATTACGACAGATGACACTGGTGTCTTGCAGGTTTATTAGCAAGACATACATGATGCTGTGTCGCGGAGCCCTAGGCATTCGTAATGCGGCGTCATGGTCTGTCGATGAAGGTGGGAATAGCGTCGCGGCGCGGTTTGATCGAGGGTGAAAATACCTCACGCTGTGACGTCTGGCACAGATTTATTAATATCTGCGGTTATGAGTGTGCGGTCGGGCGTCCGCGCGGCCCCGACGACTACCTAGTACGCAACAGGAACGAAATCAAGGCAAGGACAATAATCGCAAGTCGAACACTCGTTTCTTCACAAAGGATGGATGGCTTGGCTTGATGACGAGCACGATGGCGTTATCTTCGCACGACTGACGACAGAATGCCGCCAGGATTCTGGCTGATTTGAAAAGATGCAATCAGCGACAAACAAACACCATCCCGTTGACCATCAAAACCCGCTCATTCTGCGGCAGACGCTAAAGCGCAGGCTATTACTGATACCTGGCCGTGGGCCTTGGCAGGGCATACTGTCGATCAGGTTCGATTCCTCAAAAGCGCTTGCCGTGACTCTGTGCGAGCTAGCACCACCTTCACTTCCAATTCCAACTTCAAAGCCTACGTTTAACCGCCGCTCAAATCACGTTGGCCAACGAACTACTTCCTGACGGAGCCGAAGGCCGTACGCACGTTCAGCCTTGGAATTACTAGCGCTGTCAAAGTCTATATAATACGACATGGCAAACCCACCACACGGTAAGGAAGCGCACACCTCGTTCTTCCACATCCAAGTTGCTGCATATGCTGACACTGCGGCCTCAGGCGGCGTCCTCAAGGACCTGATTTCCCGCGATGCCCCTCGCCGAGCCCAGCTTTTTGCTGAGGCCGAAACCCTCCCAGCCATCGTTCTCCGAGACCGCCAGCTCTGTGATTTAGAATTGATCCTCAATGGAGGCTTCTCACCTCTTGAGGGTTTCATGAACGAGAAGGACTACAATGGCGTTGTGGAGAACAACCGTCTTGCTGACGGCAACCTCTTCTCCATACCAATCTGCTTGGACCTGAACAAGAAGGAAATTGAAGAATTGGGAGTCAAGCCGGGTGCGCGCCTTACACTGCGCGATTCTCGTGATGACCGCAACCTCGGCATAATCACTGTGGACGACGTCTACACACCTGACAAGCAGAAGGAAGCCAAGGAAGTCTTTGGTGGTGACCCAGAGCACCCTGCAGTCAAGTTCCTGTTTGACCAGACTGCCGACTTTTACGTGGGCGGCAAGATCGAGGCCATCGATCGTCTTCAGCACTACGACTACGTCGGCCTCCGTTACACGCCTGCTGAGCTCCGCCAGCACTTCGACAAGCTCGGCTGGTCCAGAGTCGTCGCATTTCAGACCCGAAACCCCATGCACCGTGCTCACCGCGAGCTCACTGTTCGCGCTGCTCGTGCTCGTCAAGCCAATGTTCTTATCCACCCAGTCGTTGGTATGACCAAGCCAGGTGACATCGACCACTTCACTCGTGTGCGTGTCTACCAGGCCTTGCTCCCACGTTACCCCAATGGTATGGCCGTCCTCGGTCTCCTCCCTCTCGCTATGCGTATGGGTGGTCCTCGCGAGGCTATCTGGCACGCCATCATCCGCAAGAACCATGGTGCCACTCACTTCATCGTCGGTCGTGATCACGCTGGTCCAGGCAAGAACAGCAAGGGCGAAGAGTTCTATGGGCCGTACGATGCTCAATATGCCGTTGAGAAGTACAGGGATGAGCTTGGAATCGAGGTAGTGCCATTCCAGCAGATGACCTACCTTCCAGACACAGATGAATACAAGCCCAAGGATGAGGTTCCAAAGGAGGTCAAGACACTCGACATCTCAGGCACAGAACTTCGTCGTCGTCTGCGAACTGGTGGTGATATTCCTGAGTGGTTCTCGTACCCAGAGGTCGTCAAGGTCCTTCGGGAATCTCACCCACCACGCAACAAGCAAGGTTTCACCATCTTCCTTACCGGATACACAAACTCTGGTAAGGATGCCATCGCTCGTGCGCTGAATGTTACTCTCAACCAGCAGGGAGGCCGATCTGTCTCCCTCTTGCTCGGTGAGACTGTTCGCTCGGAGCTCTCCTCCGAGCTTGGATTTTCTCGCGAGGACCGCGACAAGAACATCCAACGCATTGGTTTCGTGGCATCTGAGCTCACTCGTGCTGGTGCGGCAGTCATTGCTGCCCCAATTGCACCATTCGCACAATCGCGAAAGGCTGCTCGCGAGATCGTTGAGAAGCACGGCTCATTCTACCTGGTGCACGTCGCCACCCCTCTCGAGTACGCAGAGAAGACCGACAAGCGTGGTGTGTACGCCAAGGCTCGCCGTGGCGAGATCAAGGGTTTTACCGGCGTTGACGACCCATATGAGGAGCCAAAGGACAAGGAGGCCGATCTCACTGTTGACCTTACTAAAGTCAATGTGAGAACTGCCGTGCACCAGATCGTGCTCCTGCTTGAGGCTGAGGGTCTGCTTGATCAATTGTAGAATAACGGTTTGGCACTGCACCTACTTGTATTGCATTGTGGACTAGACTTTGAGAGCGCAGTCCGGTGGAAAAAAAGGATACGAAGGATAGATATCAGGTCTCATAGACAGAGGCGCATGGGAATGAAGCATTTACTGGCACCCTGTATGCTCTACTCGATACAACGCTCACCCACTTCTGACTGAGAATTCTTCAGTACTTACCGAGGAACTTCATGCTTGGGCCGCCTTTGCGAGGCTGCACGTCGCTCCTGCTCTACAGCGTTGTCTCGCCAGCAGTAACCCATTTGAGCGTATGCCGCGCTACATTGAGATGGCTGTCTGTACTGACTGTATGTATGGAAGTCATGTGCCCTGGAGGTTGAGCCTGGAGTTATGGAAACGGCAGCCCATCCACACTGCTGTGTACGAAGATGTTTGCTTTGTACCTAGGCTCGTATATTTCCTTCGCGGCTAGTAGACGAGGACGCGTTGCACTGTCGATCACTGACGAAGGTGGAAAATTGGGTGTGAAGTAGACTTCTGGTCGTCAAAAGCATCAGGAAACAGTGTCATGTGACAACTCTTGATTAACATGATAATAATAATCTTGTTTGGACGAGTTGTGGATCAAAGCGTAACAGGCGCTGCGAGTGTTTTCTCACGCTCACTCTCCACACCAGGTGTGCCAGGCATGGAGACCAAAGCCTCTCGCAATCCATCTAGACTGCCCGCAGCTTCTCCCATTCCATCCAGCACGTCTAATCCTTGGAAACCATCCTCGACAATCCACTTCTGCGCGGGCTTTTGAAGCACTTCGCAAGAATTGCCCACAACAAGTAGTCCAGGCGGCCTCGAGCCTTCTTCCTCAACCGCCGTGCACACATGTTCCAGTGTTGTCCGGATGACACGCTGATCGGGGCAAGAAGCACGCTCGATCACTGCACAAGGTGTCGTTGGCGGGTAAGGAATAATCTTGTGGTCGAGCAGGCTGGTGATTAGGTCCTGCAGTCTATGCAATGCCATCAGGAACACCACAGTCTGGTTCGAGAGATAGGCAGGTGGATTTGGCGAGGCGCCTTTGCGACCAGTCCCTGTGCAGACCAGCACCTGGTCGCTGACGCTACGATGCGTTACAGGTATCTGTGCAAACAGCGGGCCACTGAGCGACGACGTAACGCCAGGCAACACCACTGCTTCATAGCCATGCTCGCGGAAGAAAGCCACTTCTTCAGCGCCGCGGCCGTAGAGATACGGATCTCCTTGCTTCAGCCGTAATACTGTCTTTCCTTGCTGGATTGCTTCCAGCGCCATGCTGTGCAATTCATCCTGGGCCTGATCAGCGTTTCCAGGAAACTTGCGAGCAATCTTGATGGGAGTTCTTCTGGGAACAAGCTCTAACACCGGTGCCGGCACCAGCTTGTCTGCTAGGATGAGGTCTGCGCTCCGAATCGCCTTCAGCGTCGCCGCTGTGAGGAGATCAGGATGGCCGGGTCCAGATCCAGCAAGTATGATGCGCCCAGAATTGCGACGTGCATCGATTGCGGCGATACTGATTGGAGGCTTCTCTTCACCCAATTGTGAAGACGCCGCTTCTTGCTTATACGCTCGGAGAATCTGCTCCACGTCTTCATCTGTAATTGCTGCTAGGCGGCGCAAAGGCCAGTACTCGCAAATCTGCGCCAACCACCTCATCCTACGCGCCTTTGCTGCCTCGGCGTCGGTGGGAAGCACGAGCTTGTTAAATGCAGCATTTTGACCTGACTCTTCATCTTCTACTGCTGGATCTGCGCTGCCATCATTGGCGTGATCTTGCTCCCAGATCTTTCTCCGTACAGTGCCTAGACGTTCTACAGCAGGACCCAAATCGTGAGGAAGAGCAGCAGCGATTTCTCTTCGTATCCTGGAGGCTAGTTTACAACCTCTACCGCTTGTCGTCACACCAATCTGCAACGGACCAGAGCTGTGGGTGCTCAGCAAGGTGAATGTGCACAAATTCGGTGCATCTGCGACATTGATTGGTATTCGCAGTCTTCTACAAATTGTGCTTATTTTTGTGGCAAGCTCGCTCTTTCCCCCCGAGGTTACGAAGACTGCATCCACGACATGGTCGACCTCTTCCCGCCCAAGCGCTGTGAGATGGCCCTCCTCAAATTCCTTCTGCACCCACTGCACGGCTTTTTCTTCGATCCGTTTTGCGAGGCCGTAATGTATGGTCGCATTCTCGGGCGCTATGAGAATCGGTTTCGCACCAACTTCGATCGATCTCGCGCATCGTGCCCCAGCTAGAGGGTTTGATCCAATTATGAGGTGCACATGGGCAGTCGAGTCTACCGCAGTGAGTAATGCGGGCGCCATTGTAAAATTGTTCGAGGACAATGGGAATGGCTGTCACTCTTTGCTAATTGAGAGAAGACCAGCAATGCAGTAAAGATAGCAACGCCTTGATCCTGGGGACGTAGCAGTATCTCCTAGGCACACATCGTGGCAAAGCAAATAGGTTGATAAGTTCGTGCATTGATAAGTCAGAGATCGGCGCCAAGTCAAGCATGCAAGCCCTCCAAATCCCGAGAACGGAGCGGGAGCTGCAGCCGCGGAGAAGCGTGGCGCAAGTTCACAAACAAAGAGCACTTTGTGCCTGGAACTGTTCTCCGGCGGGCTGCCAGTGCCGCAATAATTTGCATCAAATGCTACGCAGCACTGCCGCCGTTGTCACATCAGCCCTCCTCATGCTCTTGACCCATGACCACGCCCAGAGCACGTCGCGAAAGAGCCACAGTGCGCTCGAGTGCAGCCAGCTTCGCCATGGCAGCCATTAGACTTGGGTCTTGCGACTCAACTCTGACCTTCTCTCTCACGCGAACTTCCTGCCCTTTGTATGTGAAGACCTCATGCGCTTCGTCGTGGAATGCCTTCACGCCGCCTCCAAGTACGGCTCCCAAGCGCTCGCGCAACGAGAATCCGCTGTAAGATGCTCCACCGGACGGCGTACTTAGCGATAATGGTGTGTTCGTGCCTGTGTTCGGGTAGGCAAGTTCGAGCGTGCGAACAAACAGTAGGACTGCGGCTTCGGAGACAGAAATATGGAGCGAGACGTTCGCAGGCAGCGGTGGATTGAAGGCATTCTCATCGATCGGCTCCTCGTGCCATGATTTCTGATTCTGTGTCCATCCCTTCAGGGCAGACTTCGCTTCCTGTATGTTGTCATGGAGCAGACGTAGTTGGCCTGAGATGAAATTGGCATTCTTGCTGTCGCCTGTCCATTGCGTCGCGTCCACCACATCCAGACAGGCGTTGATTAGCGTGCGCGTCGTGGTAAGCTGTGAGAGAACGATAGTGGCGGCGGTAGGTAGACTGGACACGGACAGCTTGTAGTTGCTGTGCCCCTTGGGCGGAGGCAGCGATGGCAGTCGGAGCTGGATGTCACCCTTCACGATCCTGGCGCCCACTCTGGTGATGAAGCCTTTGAGGTTTTCCGAGCGCAGCGACGACAGCACCAATGTCGAGCCAGGCTCTTTGGGGGCAAGCAGCTCGGCACACTCCTCCAGACCATGCTTCAAGCTGCGGAGGGTGTCTTGCAAGGAGGCGAGCAGGCATTCGAGCTCACGCGTCAGTGTGGCTTCTTCTTCTTTGACCAGGTTTTCCGGCGTGATGGCTGGCCACAGCACAGTGGTCATGTTGCAGACGAGTCCCGAGGTGGTCGAGGTGCGATGGAGCTTCCCGGCCGAGGAGGAGCACTCGCAGCACCACCCAGCAATCAATTCACGCAGCGATTCAGTTCCAACTTCCAGGTTGCACAGCCAAGGCAAGGCAAGCCACATGTGATCTGATCGTATCGTGATCCCAGTCCAGATGTACCGCCCGGCTCGCGTTGCCATGTGACATGACTTCATTGACAAAGGCTGTTGGAATGCCCACGCAGCGCAGCAAAGCAATCATTGTTCCGAGTTCGACCTCCAGCGCACGCTTCCAGCTCATGTCACATGTGCACCATCTGCATGCGTTCCCACCACCACCACCACCGCCACCACCACCGCCGCCGCCTCTACACGCACTTCTTCAATCAATCCAAGCGAAGAATCCTCCGGTGCGGTGGGCATCCCCGTCACCCCGTCACCCCGGCAGCGGCAGCGGCAGCGATTGACTTCGCAGCAACGTCATTTGCCTCGTAGCTTTGGCGCCAGCAAGCTTTCTGCTGCTGCTTCTGCGAGATCACATCACGCACCGCCAAAGCGCGACCTGATCATCGACCACGTCACATCCCAAGCAGCAACCACAGCTGCCATACTGCTCACCTAAGTTACGTAGAAGAATCACCTGCGCCTCGCCTTCTGCATCCTTGCCCCCACCTGCGAACATTCTTGTTTGATAAAACACTCCCAAACCTGAGAGCCAGCGTCCCAGCGGCCGAGCCGTTTCAAGGAGCGCGTGTTTTGTTGCCCCTATTCCACTCCCTAGGGAACAAAATCATCCAACCACACCAGATCTGACACAGCTCTTGTAACGAGCATCTCCCCTGTCCGCTGCTCGCTGCCGAACGACCACCGTCGCAGACGCCAGACACCATGCTACTTTCACGTGAGTACTCCAGCTTCAACCCGGATCGACGAGATATACGACGCCTACTAACACGAATGATTAGGCGCAACCCTGGCGTTCACCGCCGTGCTCCTCGTCGCAGGAGGCATCGTCATGGAATTCTTGGTCATCCTGTCAGGCCTAAACAGTTCGCCATTGAACCGCGTCTACTTCCTGCAAGCAGACACCACGGGTATCACAGGCGGGAACGACCACTTCCGAAACCCTGCACGATGGACCTACCTGGCCATCTGCGGTGTTGACAATGGCCGCAACGCGAACTGCAACCCGAGGGGCGCCGCGATTCCATTCAGCCCAGTGAGGAACTTTGGAACTACGACTGGAGTGCCAGAGCAATTCATCGGTACCAACTCTTACTACTATCTCAGCCGTGTCGCCTGGGCATTCTACCTGGTCGCACTGTTCTTCTCGGTCTGCACATTTTTCACCAGCATTGCCGCATACTTTGCGCGTCTCGGTGCCTATATGACCGGCTTCTTCGCCTTCCTGGCATTCCTCTTCCAGGCTCTGTGCTCCTCGCTCATGACGTGAGTATATCTCTACGCGTGTCACGTCGGAGAAAACTAATGTATGTCAACAGCGCATGGACCGTCAAGGCACGCAACGCCTTCCGCAGCAACAACCAATCTGCTTCCCTCGGCGTCAAGGCATATGCTTTCTCCTGGGCATCGACTGCTTGCTTCCTCTTCGCAGCACTTCTCTTCTGTGTCGGTGGCAGTGTTGGCAAGAGCAAGAACATCAAGTCCAAGGGCTACTTCGGCCGCAAGAAGAGCACTCGAAGCAACCACACCCGAGGAAGCTTCATCGACAGCAACGAGCGGGGCATCAAGGATGAGTATGTAAAATCCTAATTGCAAGTTCAGGTAAGCAGCTATTTGGCTGACAGATCGACTAACAGGTACAAATAGTCACTCCTTCGAGCGATCGTCCTTCGATCGCGCAACATAGAAGTAGCGCAGCAACGCCTCTTCACAACGCGACTACGATGGGCTGAGTTTGAATGACAGCACTGCCGGCAGGAGCAGCAACAGAGCTGATACGGAGAAGATCTCGTAACGTGTCTATGCTTTCACGATTGTACGCACGCAAACTGGTGTCCAGGTTTTGAATAACAAATACCCAGTAGGAAACAAGTATGTAATGTGTTGTCCTTGTAATTAGGAGAGAAATTTATGATAATGTATCAAGACAGTATATTTCTATCTAGCGACTTCTACTCCTACACCCAGCCAATTTGAGTTAGGCAGTGACTGCTGATTGTGGAACCCTGCTAACAGGTTGACTACGCATATGCATTGACGCCGACGTAGCGAGTGAAACAATCCTCGTCGGTCTCTGAGTCAGTCTCGCTCTGGATCCGCGACACTTCCAAGCTCGACCTACTGCCCCCCTAGTCCGGTAGCGCTACACACCACTCTGGTTGCAATCGCGCTACACAATAATTCCAGAAGAGAACTCATCAGTATCGACAAGTTCACCCCAACGCGTCACTCCCTCAGATTGCTCTCACAATTCCTGGACTTGGAGAACATGATGACTATTTACGACACGCTGGATCTGCATCAACCGTGTTTCTACAAATATGACTGGGCATTTCGCGTCGTGGGGGATGGACCGAACGGCAATCACTCATCATTCGACGAAGAGACAGACAGCCTCGTCGCCAGAGCCCCAAGCACCCCAGTGAATATGGACGCGGTCGAGAACCATCTGCTCTGGCAGCCTCGCCCCAGCCCCTTCATGTCCGTCTACACTCTCTGGCGCAAAGCCCTGCACAGAGCTCAATGGCTCTGCGACCGCGGAGCTCAGAACGTCCGAATCTATGTCATCGACATGGAGGAAGTCGCCATCACCTCTCCGGGCCTCATCGCTTTCGACGCCACATCTCTGGCTACAAAACTCGGCTTCCGTGCCCTCACTCCATGGCAGAAACGCAACAGATCCCATTTGCCTCAGTGGCTCAATCGACAGAATCTCGATAACCATGAATCCGAACTGCTGATTTACCGTGCAATCCCAGATGTCAGCATCACGGTCCTCGCGGTTATTCCTTCTGATGGGCCGACGCTACGCTTTCCTGTACACCTTGGAGTCATGGAAGTTCCGACCAAATTCGTCGAATGGAGACAAGTCGCTGCCCAGTCTGGGGTTTTTCGACAGCGTGATACAATCGACGCTATTGAGAATTTGGAACAGGATATCTGCTCCGATGACAGCCCGGCTAGGAAAGTCTACGATATTGTTTTCCAGGCTATAGATGGCCAACTGCAATACGGCCCTCGATGGAGTACAGATACAATTCTTTTTGCTATGCAGGCGATGTTGATTGAAGACTGGTCCTACGTATAATATTATCATCATCATCATCTATTTCTAAAATCCACAAAATCCGACTGATACGAACGACATCTTCTTCTCCTGTCTCAATATCCTTTCTAAATCGCAGAAACACTCGAACACCTCGTCCCCATCCGTTGCTGCACCTCAACCCTCCCATATATCTTCCCCTTCACCTCACTCATCCCCGCAACCACCTGCAACAATTTCCCCTCATCTAACCATCCCCGACATCGAAAAATCTCAAGAAAAAACCAACTCAACACCGAATCCAATTTCCTCACATCTTCCGCTTTTTCTTCTTCTTCTTCTTCCTCTTCCATCCCATTGCGTCGAAACGCACTCGAATAATACATCTCCGGACTCTCCCTCTTCACATCCTCCTCCTCATGCTCCGCATAAAATTCAATTTCGTCCCAAAGTTCCTGCGGCAGGGAAATCGTTCCGAAATAGGTCGTGAGGGAACGAGAGATGCCTCCGGCTGGGATTTCGAATAATTGTCCGATTCCCAGATCGAGGGTGTTGGAATATACCAGAATTTCTGAAGCGAAGGTGCGGGTTCGGAGGGTTCGGCCGAGCTTTCTTCGGTGGAGTTCTTCGATTAGGAGGGGTGAGGAGTAGATTGGGGTGTAGTAGGATAGGAGGTCGAGGTCTAGGGCTTGGATGGAGATGTTGGAGGAGGAGGAGGGGTTGTGGCGTTGGAGCCAGCGGGATTGGCCTAGGGCTCGGTCCCAGGATGTGTAGAGGATTTGGAGACCGGTGTTGGGGTCTTTTGGGTTGTTGAGGATGGTGTGGGCGGAGGAGAGGGTTGGAAAGAGTGAGATTTTGCCGGTGAAGGTTGTACTGGCTGTACTGCTGCTGGTGGCGGTGGTGTTGGTCAGGCTTGTATCGGTACTCTTGGTTGATGTGACTGAGATAGGTTCATCTTCCTTGATGTCTTTGACGCTGTGATCTGAGATTTGGAGTTTTGCTAAGGCTTTGGTGAGAGATGGTGGCTCGGGACTGTCGGGGATATCTTCTGTCGTCTCGTCTTCTGGGATAGGTACAATGGAGTTTTTTCTGTCGATCTCGCTTGGACTGTTATCTATTACTCTGAAAGCGATGCCTCTAGAGAAGAGAGGATACGCTGTGATGTTGTATTGGCAGTAGTCCGGTATGGGGACATCGGGAACTCTTTTCGGTTTGGATGCCTTCTTCGGCTGCGTACTCTTGGAGTTGCGAGGATTTGGAGTCATTTTGCTATTCCTTCAGTAGGAAGCAGTTCGTTCGAGTGAGAGAGATCCTAATGTCGTGAGCATCGTAGTCTCATGCCAGGATACATCGGATATATGTATAGCTGGAACTGTTGCAAGGATAGCCAGTGTTGCTCCACGACTTCGCAAAGTTTGAGATAGTGAGCGAAAGTTGCGTGACGCAGCAAGATCTGTGTCGATATGCGAAATTGCAGTATCGATCTCTTGCTTATCGGATTAGTTCTCCTCCTCATCATCACTTGCACAGCTGGGCCGCAAAGCATAGCAGCACCCGAGTAAATGCTTATATCGCCGAACAGCGGTACTTTGGGGAATTTCTCATCCTGCTATCACGATCGATAGTAAGTAGTGATACGACGAGGAAGTTGGGACGGTTGTGCTGCCAAATTCAAAGCCAGTGGCCGCGATTCTCGGTGCAACCCAGTAGCCTGTAGTGGTGGTGTTGGCTTGGCAATCGGTTCCACTTGCTCCCGCTGACAGGCATCGCAGTTGGATCATCACGTCGGCTCGCTGCCGACCGCCTGGTTGGCCTACTACGGAGCCAGGCCAAGCCGTGACGACACTCCACATCGAAGGATCGCATCGCATCGCAAACACGATGATGATCTGCGGCGTGTCGCTGCACCAAATCTTCCCAGTTTCAGCTCACGTTCCAATGATACCATGGCATGGCTAACACGCTGGGCCAAGGACATGGCGTTCCAGGAACCGCATAAACACGCGAGACGTGAAAGAGCATAATGTTCCGATGCCCTTTGCACTTGAGCCTTCACCTCCTCAGTCGTGCAAGCCCTTCTACCTTGAACCGTTACTACTAAGAAAATGCCCATCCTTCACGCAGCCGCCGCTCTGGGCGCGATATCTGCAGCAGATAAGTTCAGCTCGCGGCAGGGGAAGAGAGTGCTAAATGCAGAAGAAGCCTTAGCGTCCAGGGCGAGCACAAGTTCGGACACGAACGAGCGCATACAACCTGACGGTCCCGTCGTCACTGCTGTCAGACCAGCCCGAACATCGTCGAATGTCACCAGCTCTTCGAAATCGCTCAGGTCTCCCACAAGTGTACCATCTTCAGCGACCAGCAGCGACGCACAAGCTCCGCCATCTGTGCGAGTGCACACGAAAGGCCCGACCTTAGGGAGCGGTTTCCCCTATCACCCTGCTCTCTTCGATCTTCGCGTGCATCCAATCAAATGGGAGCAATTCACAGAATCGATTGTCGAGACTACAAAGCTTTCGACCAAGGAACGCATGAAAGTATGGGCGTTCGGTGCAGGAGTTGTGGCCGGAATTGGTACGCCAGACTCTGTCCACATCGCTCGCAATAAGAGTCGGCGGTATCAAGAAGACAAGATCAAAGCTGGTGTTGCAGAAGAATCGGAGTCTAGTCTTGGGGAGCTTCTTCGTCAGTGGAACGAGAAGTACTTCGCCGAGCGCGGTCTTCTCGCGAGGCTGGAGCTCAGCGAGTCCGCTTTAAAGTCTCCAAATCAGCAAAGCAAGCTGTTCCAGCGAGAAGCGCATTGGTATGGTAACAAGGAGGACCGTGAGCGCAAGCGTGAGGAGCGCAAGTTCGCAATCGTGATTACGCAGCTTTACACGCCGGACGAGCTAGGTGATGCAATGCACGAGCTCGACGCTGGCTCTTCTATTGAAGAGGCCCCGGATTCTACAGACGCCAGAGTCTATCATGTTGAGGCTCCAACTGCGAACAAGGACCTGCCCGAACTACCAAGCGGCGCTGACTGGGAGAAAGACGTTTCGGAACTGCCGGACAAAAAGGTGCATCTGCTTGCAGAATTGCCGTCGGCAACACAATACGCTGAGCTTGAAGGCGACAGCCACCCTGTGCCTCAGTCATGCAATACGATGAGCGCTGCTACTCACGCCAAAGTGCATCAGAACATAAGCCATGTGTGATCTATGCGATGCGAATGGTAGCAGACTTGCGGTGAGAGGAGAGCACAGGAGAGGACAAGTGATGGGTGGTGCTTGCATAACACACACACTTGTGAGGATGTTAGGGTAGGGTAGGGTGGGGTGGGGTGGGGTGGGTGCGGTGCGGTGCGGTGCGCAGTTGCACGATCGAAGCGTGGCGTGGCAAGAATGACACCCAAAGCGGACTGCCGATCGATTGAGCTAGTCGGTCTTATCGCCGCCGACAACGTCACTATGTACATCACCATCCCCGCATGATCCAGCCCTCGATGCAACATTGCGCACGCGCTAGTGGGCTGGGGTCGAGTCGCACCGCAACACTACCTGGTCTGGTCGCCATGGCATGCGATGAAAAAGAAGGCATTGGATCCGGTGCGCATCCAGAAGAAGCAGGCAGTCGCCGCTCCGGTAGCGTCCATCGGATTGATAACGAGCACTGACGATCGTTTATAATCTCGTCTTCAGAATGCCCGTGTCCGCAGTGCTCAATCAATGTTCTTTGCCTTCACATTGCGTCAACAACAATGATCTTCGACCGAACTTTTGCTGCCGCTGCCGCTGCGTGCCTGCTCTCGACAGCTTCGTTGGCATCAGCGTCACTGGGTCCGAGATTTCATCTTCACCCCAAGCAGGAGCATGGCAAGCGACAATATTATCCCAAGGTATATCTACGAGCACATTGTCGAAGAATCACAATTTGGCTGATAGCACGTAGGAAGCAAGCAATGTCACAACCATCACCACGCCCACGGGAGTCAAAATTCGATACAAGGAGCCTGGCAATGACGGCGTCTGCGAGACTACACCAGGCGTGAACAGCTATTCTGGTTATGTCGACGTAGCACCAAATATCCACGTCTTCTTCTGGTTCTTTGAAAGCCGACGCGATCCAGCTGCCGACGACTTCACTCTGTGGCTGAATGGAGGACCGGGTTCTGATTCCTTAATCGGACTTTTTGAAGAGCTCGGACCTTGTAGGATTTCAGACAACCTCACCAGCTATCTCAATCCATACAGCTGGAACGAAGTCAGCAATATGCTCTTCCTCAGTCAGCCAGTCGGCGTGGGATTCAGCAATCAGAAAGAAGGGGAGGGCACTTACACCAATTACACAGGAAGCTATCTTGATGCTTCTCAGGCTGCACAGGCAGGATACACCACAGATGATCTAGCCCGCTTGCCGCTTCTGGATCCTCTTTATAAAGGCGAGATTGATACCACAGAATTGGCCGCCGCTGCAGCATGGCAGGTCTTCCAGGGCTTCCTGTCTGGACTGCCACAACTTGGAGGAAACGAGGCCACTAGCCCGAAGAAATTCAACTTGTGGACAGAGAGCTATGGAGGCCATTACGGTACGTATCATTATTCCACTCCAATTTGAGGCGCGCCGCTGACCGTTTCATCTTAGGTCCTGCTTTCTTCGACTACTTCTACAACCAGAACGAGCACATCAAGAATGGCAGCATTTCGGGCTATGAATTCGATTTCAACAACCTTGGCATAATCAACGGTATCATCGACGAGCGTATACAAGCAGAGTATTATCCAGAGTTTGCGGTCAACAATACCTACGGCATCAAGCTGTACAACGACACGGTGTACAACTACGCTCATTTTGCTACATTCATGCCCAATGGATGCTATGATCAGATCGACACCTGCGTGGCAGCCGCACAAGATGTACTTGGCGGCTTCGAGAATGGACTCATTACCAATGCTGCACTCAAATTCCCAGCAGTTTCGGGGCTATGTACCAGCGCTGGCAACATGTGCCGAGACAACGTTGAAGGTCTTTACTACTCATTCGGCGATCGTGGCATCTACGACATTCGCCACCCAAGGGACGACCCTACGCCAGAAGAATATTTCGCCGACTACCTTAATCAAGCCGAGGTTCAAGACGCCATCGGAGTCGATCTCAACTACACCACTTCAAACGGGGATATCTACTACAATTTCCAGGACACTGGAGACTTCATCTTTCCAAATTTCATGCGACACCTCGAAAATATCCTTGCTAGTGGTGTGAGAGTGACTCTGGCATATGGAGACGCAGACTACATCTGCAACTGGTTTGGAGGGCAAGCTATCTCTCTAGCCGTCAACTACACCCACAGCAAAGAGTTCCGCGCTGCAGGGTACGCTCCATTCCTGTGGTCTGATGCCAACTTTCAGGCTGGTGAAGTTCGCGAATATGGTAACTTCAGCTTTGTTCGTTTGTACGACGCTGGACATGAGATTCCTTATTACCAGCCAGGACCTTCACTCGCCATCTTCAACCGCTCAATCAGCGGTCTAGGTATCGCTGATGGCAAGGAGAAGGTGACGGCAAACTATACGACCACCGGCAATGCCAACACCACCCACACGCACAGCCTCATTCCGCTCCCACCAACGGAAACTGCGGCCTCTGCTTCTTGGAGTGCGAGCGTCATTGCAAGCTACTCAATTTACGACCAGGCTCCTGAGCCTACTGCCCCTTCTACGAAGCGATTCATAGCGTGATTGAGAAATCCTCCGCGAGGCATGACAGCATGAATGAACGAAATTGCATATCAGCAGGAGCAGGAGCATTGGCTGAACAGGAAGCAGGCTCATGATATCAAAATATGACAGTACCAACGACAAGACTTATGACATTGGACAGAATCAAAACTGAAGAGAATCCCATTGGCGCTGGAGCAGTCGCGCTGCACATGTTTCAATGAAAACGCATCTTGGTCGGTCTTCTGTGTTCCCGGATGAGCTCCCGGGGAGCTGGTGTCGAAACGTGAAGTTCTCCGCTTGGCTCTGACGTTGCGGGACAACGGCGCATCGACGACTTGTGGTGATCGTATTGGCAAAGAAATGTGAACATTATTGCGCATCTATCTCAATAATAATAATGCGCGAGAAGTTCAGGCAAAGATAAGCACCAAAACCAGCCCGAAAATAGCTCGGGCCGGCAGAACCGAGAGAGCCAAGAATTTCTATTTACAGCTGGCTTTCCTGCCAGAGGTGGTCTGCACTCTGCCACTCAGATCTCAAGTGACATGAGCCTCGTCAACATGGGTGCCGATGTCCAAAATACCATCCGAGAAGAACCGAACCTGCTTCCCAATTCGGTCTTGACTATAAGCCGCTCCACAACAATAGACACACAAGTCGCACCTTCTGTCCTTGGCGCTTCTTCGACTGGGGTATTCGAGACTCTGTGTGTGGCAACGCCAATTGGCTGTCTCAAACTCTTCCGAAAGCGGGTGGCCTCTGCTACCATTGTGCTAGGATACTTATTACATCCTCGACATTACTGCATCGTAAGCCTGCAGTGATGTCCAAACCTTAGTAATTACTAAAATAGTAATTACTATAGGGACAGAGTAATTACTAAAATAGTAATTACTATTACTACGAGATTTAAGAAATAGTAATATAGATAGTAATTACTAAATACTATATTACTATTATATTACTGTTTCCTATTAATAGAAAAGTTCTTTTAGAATAAGAGATTTTTAATAGCTTTTTATAGATATAGTACTATTATAAATATTTTCTAAAGATTATATAATATATCTATAAAAATAAAGTACTTCTCTATATATAAATAGTATATAGTAATTACTATATTACTATATAGTTACAAGTAATTACTAAATAGTAATTACTATTACTACGTCTCGAAATTTCTATAGTAATTACTATAGGGATAGTAATTACTACTTACTAAGGTTTAGACATTACTATCGTAAGGCTCGTATTAACGTATAGCGTCGGTGCACTTCCGAGTAAACGCACTCGATTGCTCGTCCTGGACTTCATAAATTGCAACGAACCAAGGGGCTGAATTTCGCACACCGAAGGCATCGCACCCGCTTCCGCTCCTGTTTGTGAAGAGGCTGCATGCATTCCGTGGTCATGCTCATGTCACCAAATTTGTCAATGAATGCAGGGAAGCCCTGTTGAATCGATCCATCGCGGATCTGCGGCCACGACATTGTACCTAGACCAATACAAGCTTATACGATAAGTCTACCTGCGAGATGCCGGGCTCCACAGGAGGTTTTGGGCAATGAGCTTCGCGGAGACCTTGTCGCTCGTATTTGGGCCCGGTGGCTCGTCCTCTTCGGGGAAACTTCGTCATCATCACGAAAAGCCTCGTATGTCCAGGATCAGCCTTGGCAAAGACGTGGGAGTCTGGTCAACACGAGATCTATCACCGGAGGACGGAGGCGCAGGTTGAGCCCGGGCCATGTAGCACGAGAACATTGGTATAAGTATTGCATCCTTCTCCAATCTCCTTGAAGGCATCAATCAGCTACACACTCATAGCCTCAACATCAACTCCACTTCCCAAAAAAAAGCAATCGCTGTAACGCCATATCATCATTATGTCCACCAAGACTCTCGCCCTCCTAGCATTGGCCAGCACTTCAATCCTCGCAACACCCTTTCCGCTGGCACAATCTGACGTGCCCTCCTTCGGGGACAAAATAGGCATCGAGGCTACAGGCACCAACATCGCAAAGGTCGACCTTAGGGCAAAGCAAGGCCAAATCTTCGTCGGAGGATCCCAAGATGCCGTATGCGATGGGGGCCAAACACAAGACGTCGCTACATTCGTTCTATACTCCGATGGCACGCTCTTCTTGTACAAGCTCTCCAATCCTCCTCAGCAGCTCTGGGTCGATAATGGTGGAAATGGAGGCGGAGTCACCGGTTACACGAGTGGTAGTGAGCCACTATCCAAGAGCGCGTCAAGGAGCAAGTTCGCCTTGGACGGTGATGGAAACTTGACGTTTGAGGGTACGGGAGCCAAGGCTTGTCCTACCAAGGATGCAGACACGTACACTGTCTGGTTCACGAGCAGCGCGAAGCCTGGGAACCAGGATGGCTGCGTCGACATTAAGCTGAAGGCTTACAAGGCACCGGCAAGAGTCGCTTGTGAGTATAGTCATAGCCCGTGAGGGGACTGAGTGAGCGAAGCTAGATAGTTGTATTGTAATTCTTGCTTTTTGGAATTGGGGGAATTTCAGTATAGCGATTGTTTCACGACATGTACGGTAAAAGTAACTACACATACTGTATGGATGGCCTGCACCGAATTTGAGCCGTGATGAACCGTGACGAACGTCATTTCAGGTACACTTCGATCAATGAAGATTGCAGACTGGGCTATCCCTCGCCTTGCAGCCGGCAGCCTACCAGATTGGGCACTCTCTGATCTTCTTCGCCAAGCCTAGAGACTGCCTACCTGCCTATCATAGGTAGGGCAACACGGAGGATACCGAGACAGCTTGCAATTCCAGTTCTACCTGTTCAGATCTAGCGTGCTGGGATAGGCTGGCCTTGTTGACTTGCCTAATGCCAGCCGGAAGGCAAAGCGCAGCCTTGCAGTCAAGCTTTGCAGGGGAGAACCAGTAACGTCCAAACCTTAGCAATTGCTAGAATAGTAATTGCTGCAGGGACAGAGTAATTGCTAAAAGTAAATGCTATAGCAATAGTAATTACTATTACTACGAGATTTAAGAAATAGCAATATAGATAGTAAACTATATTACTATTATATTACTATTTTTTATTAATAGAAAATCTCTATTAGAATAGGAGATTCTTAATAGCTTTTTATAGATATAGTACTATTATATACATTTTCTAAAGATTATATAATATATCTATAAAAATAAAGTACTTCTCGATATATATATAGTATATAGTAATTACTATATTACTATATACTAACAAGCAATTACTACCGCTATAGGATTCTAAAAAAATAGTAATAGTAATTACTATTACTACGTCTCGGAATTTCTATAGTAATTACTATTGGGATAGCAATTGCTGCTTACTAAGGTTTGGACATCACTGGGGAGAACCTTCAACTCTCATTACACCCTAGATGACCACATTGACCGTTCGCTGGCGTGCTTGGATCCTCGTCCGATCTTTTCCCCTGGGCAGATCAGATGACTTCCGGGTCCGGGCTTGTTAAATTCCCCCGGGATTCGGGAACTTCTCTTCGACCACATGTCGTCGCCTTAATGAACTTGTTGATGAGAAGAAGCAGTGTCCTTTAAGTTTGGTGAGAGTCAATGCAATCTGAGCCTTTGCTCAACGGAACGCATCTTGCGGTCCGTGTGCTTCTCGCTAGAACTTGCAGAATGATGTTTGAGGTCTAGCAAAAGCTGTCAGCCTGTCGCCGACTCTTCGAATACGATAATAAAGGACCGTCTGTACAGGCAGGTGCTGCCTGAGGGTGGCCCAGGGAAGGTATTAGGCCAATACTTCTTTTTTTTTGGTACGTGATTTCGTTTGTTTTTTCCAATCAGAGGCCTAGCAGGAATCAGGATTGGTATGAAACATTTTGCACGTGATAGTATTGAGTATACAAATTCTGACTGTTCTTCCACTTAGCTCGTAAACGGACAACACCTTCGCATCCTCGTCGCAAGCTCCTCGAATGCTCCGGCTTATGCCTGTTTACTTCGCTTCGCTCAGATTATGGATTGCAAAGCTTCAAGAAAGACGGTCCAGCCGTGTCTCCAGAATCCTTGTTGGATTTTTGTCAGGGTCGTGCCTGTCTACGTTTTTGTGAAAAACCATGGATCTTCCAATCTTCATTGATTTTGTTCATCTGTCTTCTGCGTCTTCTCTTAAAGCCATACTCAGGCGATGGGTAAGTAGCGGGGAGCGATCACCGGTCATTATCTACAAAGAAGAAGTTCCCTATCATTCGTGAAATAAGCCATCATCATCAGCTCTGCTGCGGCTGATGAGCGACCTTGCCCTTCTCATGCCAAAAAGTCCGTTCAGCAATGCTTCCATTAGAGGCCTCTCTGACCATCGAGCCGATTTTTCATCGTGCTAATTATACCTCCAAGTTTCATGCCCTCCCATTTGCGGTAACATCGGGCCATAACCGGCACCTGGCGGGCCTCCCGGTTGTGGCCGATGGTTCATACCGTTATGGTTTAGAGGATTGGGTAGTGGTCCACTCTGCTGTTGCGGTAGAGCGCCCCATGGACCGGACGCTGTTGGTGTCGTGCCTCTCCCATAGCCGGGGGTATTTGGATCCGAAAGTGGACTTGGTGTGGGAGCTTGAGGACTATTCCACATTCTCGAATTGTCGTACGCATTGCCAAAGCTGTTTCTTGGGTAAGGATTATAGCTGGAATAATTGTTGTATCCTTGATCGCGTAACATTCTAGCTTGGGCTCCTTCTCGGCTTGCTGTGCTGGCCAGACCTCCTTGTTGAATCTGGCGCTGGAAGTCCTGAGGTGTTGAATGCTGAACCGGGACATATTGCCTTGGAGGTGGTCCTGGCTGGTAGAGAGGATTCTGTGGAAGCGGAGGCGGCGTCTGCTGCTTGTCCTGCAACCCTGCCGCAGACCAGACCTGAGACGGCGGAGTCCATTGTGAGCTAGGTCGTCGCTCGTTCAAGGTGGTGATGGAGTTGCTCGGTGTGTGCATAGAGCGAGGTCTCCTATCGCCAGCTCCACCATTCTGCGATGCCTCTAGCGCTTTGGCAGAAACCCCTCCACCGATCAAGTAAGGTGATTCATACACCTTGGGCCGACGACAGAAGCTGTTCAGCAGGTATGGATACTTCTGCAAACTCTGCAAGTATGCCTGATCTGCATGTGATCCATCTGTCTTCGACAATGAGGAAGTGGTTGTCGCCGGCGTGAGCAGCTGCCCTACCGACGGGGAGTGATGGCTCATCGCTGACGACGAAGGTCTGCTATTCGAGACAGGGGCGTAAGGCCCTGTATACGGATTCGGAGGGATCGGCGACCCTGACGAAGGGCCTTGCTTGAGAAGTGTCTTCTGGTGAGACACCGATTGGTAGTTGGGCACGTAACCGGCTGCCTCAAAGTTAGGCCGCTGCATGGTCTGCGCGCCTTGCGACTCGCGTCTGAATTTCGAATACTCGCCTTGATACGCCGCTGGCAATGTCTTGGAGGAATAGTATTGCTCGGATGGGAAAGCGCGAATCGGCGTAGCTGTGCGAGAAGCATCGCCTCCTTGATAATTGTATTGCGGAGCTGGCGGCTGTTCCATTGGTGGCGGCGGCGATTGCTGGTTGTAGACTGAAGATTGTTGATTACCTTCTGCCAGGAAGGAGCGCTGGTTTGCCAAAGCTTGGTAGTCGACGGCGCACAGGACGTTCGGTTTCACCGTCTCCTTAGGCTTGTATTGGTAAGGTTTCTCGTTTCGAGCTCCAGCTGCGGTATTCATATGGGCGGTGGGGTTGGGGAATGATTGCGAACGCCATGTCGGCTGTGCTGGTGCAAGAGTCTGCTTGACCGCTGCATATTGAATGCTGTGCTTAGGCTGTACGCGATCCATGAAGTTGCCCTTGGGTGCAATCTCCTTGCTTCCAGGCTTGTCAGTGAAGAATACCTTAGCATCCGTGGAGACCTCGGGCAGGTAGTAATAAAGCTGGTCTGGTGCATTGACATCGACTTTCAATTTGAGTGGCGCCTTGTACGGCACGGTCAGGAATCCTGGTGGAGGCGTGTGGTAATTGTAGAAATCGTGCCACTTGTACGCTGAATCGGTGTTGAACGTGTCGTCCTGTGATGGAACGCCATCTTGCCTGTTCTCGAGAGAAAACTTGTTCTTGTTGATGTTTTCCGGCATAGGCAGGGCTGCGGCTGATGGCTTTGGCCGCACAGAATCGTCAGGGTCCAAGACACATATCCACCGCCACTCGATCTCAACGCGATCGCCGTCCGGAAGCACGTCGACGATGACTGTGCGTTCTTGCGGCCGATTCTCGACGACCAGACCTCCGAAGACTTCTCCACCAACGAAGCGGGCTTGCACTGTGTCGTTGGGTTTTAGCTGCTTGGCGTGGTCCAAAATCAGCTTGTTGACCTCGAAAGCCTCCGTGTCAGGATTCTTGCCCATCTTTGGTCGGTGATAACGGCATCGGAAATCAAAGCCTTCTTCGAAGTATTCCGTGCCGTCTTCGCTGAATGTAGGCACCAGGCCAGAGTCGACAAGTACACCAGCTGCAACCGCGCAGGTAGCGTGGAACGCACGAGTGCACTTCTTCGAGGAGCACTGAAAACAAGCACCTTTCTTAGAGCGACAGAAATTGCACTTGAGATCCAAGCGAGCCTTGTCAATATTCGCAACACCGTACACCTTGTCTTTGCCGTCCTCGGTGACGATGTAGGTCTCTGGGGTGTAGAGCGCGCAAGATTTGTGCGCTTGCTTGCCAGTGTCGGTGGGTAGGAGCTCATCCCACTTATTCTCGTTCGGACACATGCAACACGGCTCTCTCGTTGGCAGACGAATTCTAATCCTGATCTTCTTCTTCTTCTTCTTCGGCTCTTCCTTCCTGGCCTCTCGCTTGCGTTTCTTGCCCTTGCCTTTGACACTGGCAGGAGGAGTGGGCAATTTACTGTCCTCGATATCCTCATCTTCGCCCTCGCTGTCAGTTTCCTCGTAGTATTCCGGAGTCGGCTCGCCTCTCAGCTTGCGTTCGATTTCGCCGACATCAACCCAAACATTGTCGGCTTCGCAATTGCACTTCTTTGCAATGCGACCAAACTCCAGCCACGACTCGGTCGCGAAGTTCACTGATTCTGCACAGTTGTAACCAAGGTTGTATCCAGAGTGGTAGCCATATGGATACGTGATCACGAATTCGCCTTCGTAATGCACGAGCTTGTTGACCTTGACACCATACTGCTTCTGGAGCACATCTGGCGAAATCAGGTAGGTCTTGTGCCGCAAGAATTGATCGCAATTCTTGGCGTCAACAGGCCAGGCCTGCTTCATCGCGCGCTCGAACTTTCGAGCATCTTCCTGTGAAATGCTGTACCACTGCTTTGGAGCACCAAAATGGATGTAATTGATACTGTAGAGGTCGACGTCCTCGAGATGCCAAGCGAAGGTTGCTTTCCACATTCCCATGTAAAGATAAGCGGTGTTGACACCAGGCACTTTCGTACCGAGAACGTCCAGCAGATTGGGCAGCTTTGCCACATTCCAGCTCGTGACCGTGTCGTCGAACAAAGATCCTGGCATATCGGCGGCATACATGGGTTGATTGAAACCCATTGTCTTCCAGTACATACTCTCCAGCTCTGCACAACGCTCCGGCGTGAACTCATCGAGATTTTCCAGGTGATAGTCGAAGTTCTTGAAAGCCTTCTCATCGATATGGTCGACAGTCTCGGCAGTGTTGTTCAGTCTGCGAGACGTGACTGACTTGGTGCCTCCGCTCTTGGCTTGGCGACCGGGTTTCTTCTTCGCAGGTGGCTCTGCTGGAGGGGTCGCTGGTGCTCGCTTTCGGCTGCTCACTGATTCGTCATCAGATGCTTCATCTGCAGGAGTTGCGTTCCGTCGTGGTCGACCAGGCTTGCGCTTGGCTTTTGGAGTGCCATCGTCTTCTTCCTTGATAGCTGCAGCACGTCCTCGTAAACTGCCCCCTCCTCGGATGACTTCTTTCTGTCCTCGTCTTCGTTCTCCACGCTTGGCCGGAGGTTGATGGCTGGTCTCCTCCGTGAGAGCTTTCCATTCCGGGAGATTGTAGGAGCGCTGCTTCTCGACGTTTTGCTGTGTGTAAGTGCCGAAAGTGCCGTTAAATTCCTGTGTGATGGGATTCTTTATCTTGACGCGCTTTACATATTCGTGCAGCTCGGGAAGAGACTCGCGCCTGCAGGGATGGTCAGTGCCCGCTGATCACGCTCCGGCGCGTGCGTACTTACCATTCTTGCGGAGGAACAACTTTTACAATACCAGATTTCATGCCATACTTGTCGATCTGCCCAATGAATTTCTGGAAGTCTGCAAATTGGGCCATGGTTGGCTTGAAGACGGGTATTCGGCCTCCATGCTCTCCGTCCCAGTAGTGATCCGGGAATATCTCCTCTTCCTCTTCCTCCAAATCAAGGTCGCTCAGTTCTGACTCGTCTCCATCGTGCTTGCGCTCATGGTCCTCTGATGTTGGTGGCGTCAAGACGGTCGCGGTCTGCTCTGTGGTCGGCTTGATATCGTGCGCATCGTGAGATTCGGGCGACAAGGCGCCCGCGGTTGCCATGATGGATTGTGTCCACCACTTCCGCGGTGGGCGCGTGGGTGTTGGTGTACTGCAGCGCGGTGTAGTGCGGCCGGCGTGTTGAAGGTCGAGATGCGAGGTGCGAGGGTGCGCTTCGAGGCGGGGCGGGCCGCCTCAAGCGACGTCGGCGGAGACAGGCAGCCTGCGCACACACACACTGCTGCAGTGCGCTCGACGCAGCGTTCAAAGGTTGAGAATCAGGAATGAATGCTCGCTGCGGGTTGAGCAAAAAGCACCAGACAGCTCGTGGAAAGAGAAGATGTGTGTGTCGCGGAGTGAAGGTACAAGAAATAGATACATGACGCTCTCGCCCTGGCAAGGGAACGAGCACTAGCCTTCAAGAACGCGCTAGCGCGACTTATCAGGCCACTAGCCCACCGAAACTCGTGAACAGGCTTCGTCTGGAAAAACGCTTATAGGAGAGGTTCATCGCTTGAAATAGTTTGTCAATGAGCAGCGAACATGAGTGATGCTTGATGGCCAAGAATCGGGACTTGGACACTATTTCATATCATTGCAATACAGGGGAAAGTCACGTGAGCGTCGCTGGACTGTTGGGAGGCATTCATGGAGTGTGTAAATGCATGCTATGAACATGCGTTGCAACAGCGGTTGGGCTATAGTCTTGTGTAGCTGTCTGGGAATGGTGATATAGCACGATCTGGTGGAGCTAGGGTCTCGAGCTTGGATGGCTTCACGCGCCGGAGCACAGCCGGACCTCAAATCAATCGCATTGCGAACACACAGGCTTCTAATCATTCCCAACCACCTTGATGAGTGTTGCGTGATGGGACCTACCTTCCCCCATCTTATTTCATCGTGCTCTGACTACTGGGAGTTGCGCAATGTGGATGTCGCGGTACCTTGCATCGATGCGCTAGATCCTGCAAGACATCTTTAATTCTCCGCCACAACCCCCGGGATCCACTCGCGTGGTAGACAAGCTCTGTGCATCAGCCAGGTACCGTTTCCCGAGCGTCAGGCCAGTGGCCGATTTGACGGCGCTACAAGCCTCGAGAACTTCTTGTGAGGACTACTGTTTATCGTCGAGGGGCCTTTGGTCAGATGACATGCACCGCGGAGTCCTCGGGAATGTCTCGTACTCACTTGTGCAATCCCTTCGGCGAGCTGACAGAGTGCATTGTATCAAGCGAGAATAATCGGTGCGAAACCTGAGAGCTCTGTCGTAGCGATGGCTTTGATGGAAAGTAGGATGGGACTTGCCTGATGCATTGCGGTGTGTTTCTAGGGCACGCTTCATCCAGCTGCCAGCAGCTTCGAGCTTGGCCCATCGCCGCGGGGAAACATCTCGTCACCCAACGCGTACGGACATCGGGTACATGTAATTGTGAGCTCGGTATGCTCGTCATTGCGTGTTCACATCTGTCATGGTCTTCATGTAGTATTCATAGCATTTTTCTTCAGGTCGGACGCTTCGCTCGTGGTGTTGAAGTCCAGGCATCCTTCGTCCTCGCACTGCCAAACATACCGCCACTTCGCGGAGTAGAAAGTCTGTCAGCAAGTGACCTTGCCGCAGGTGTCATGCCGCCGCTTTTAATGTTTGCACCGCTCGCAAATTTAGGTGTAGGCGTCCGTCCAGGAGTGATGCCCAGCTTTCGGAGTTGCTCTAATCTTCCACCGTCTTTTCTCCTGCTAGCATCTGCCTTTTCCACGAGCTTGTGGTGCAGCTCTTCCCGCTTGCTGCGTTCTTTGATGTTGAAAGGACTGATTCCATGTTCATCTAGCTTTGGTAGGAATTGTTTTGCAGCTTCCTGCTCAGCAGCATCTGCCTCTTCATCTGTGACAGGCACTCCCATCTCGCCGGGTGTGGGTTCTGCATCTACAAAGGCATAGCCGTTAACGCGAGGTGTTTCTGCACCCGAATAGCCATTTTCAGACTCCGTAGCCCTTGCTCTGCCCGCAATCGCAGCATCGATGGCGCTCATAGAAGGGCTTGGCGGCACAGCGGTGTCTGCAGCCGGGCGATTATCTGGGAATCTAGTCCCAGGATAATTTACACTTTTCGGCGGGGCATTCGAGACCAGCTCGGCTTTTTGCGCCCTTGTCACTACAAGATCTTCTACGCCCTCTGGACCAAACATGAAATGATTTCGTGGACCCTGCCGGCTGGGAAAGCTGTCCACAGAAGCAGGCCTCGCATCTAGATCCTGAGAGGGTCTCGCTGTGACTACTTGCATCGATGTATCATCGGACCCGGTTGTTCTGATCAAAGCTGTGGACGAGCTCTCGCCATTGTCGATCCGCTTTTTCTCCTTCTCACGCCAGGCGATTTGTCGCGCAGTGGGTATCTTGTTACCATGATGGAAGAATCCGTACTTGGCAGCCCGCTTCTCGTTCTGCCGGTCCAGCAGCGCGTTAAAGCTTTCGTTGTCCTCTGACGTGTACTTTGCTTGGAAAGCTGCCAGCGACATGTTCACGTCCACGTCTGGCCTCTCTTCTTCAGGCGCGAAGTGATCTGTATCAAGTGGTGTTCGTCCCGGGGTCTCTCCGACGAAATTTCTCGGGGTATCGCCCACTGCTGTCGTTCTTTGCGGAGTGAAACTTGTTCCTCTCCCTGCTCGCCTCCTGCTGTCTGGTCCAGGCGTCATCACTGTGGTCAGGTTCCTGCCAGCTTCTCGAATCCAGTCCTTGTTATGGCTATCGAGTGCATCCATATACTCTTTCTGCGCCTCGGTCTCCAATAAACCTGGAAAGAAATCTCGTGCGATGATGTGCGATACCGCTTCGGCGTACACATCTTCGTCCAACAACTTCGCCGGCCGCTTCTGTCTTTTTGGAGGGGGCGGTGGAGGCATCAGCGCCGAGTCGGAGTTGCGCTTCGCGAGCGCCTGGCTGTTCGAGCTTGCCATGGCGTGTAAGTGGAGCGGTAGAAGCACATGAAGTCCAAGATAGGTCGTGATCAGGCTGGAGGAGCGTCAGGGTGTATTCCACGCATGTGCAAGATAGCGGCGGCGTGCTTCAAGAAGTGCAGCCATCAGATTAGATGAGGTGAGAATGAGCTCGCAGAGCTTATATAAGGAGTATTAGTCCGGCTGTTGCTACCCGCACCCGTAAACAGCTCAGTCTGGAATTCACAGTGCTGCACTTTCCTCATTTATCACGCAACGCAATTCGCTGACAGAATCTCGTGTTTCTACTTTGGATCAACTCTCGCCCTTCAGAACTGCCATCACCACCGTCTCAAATCCACATACGAGACCGAGACCCGCCGCGGAGCAACAAAATGGCAGCTGCCGCAGTCGAGAACCCCATGCCCGTGACCGACTCCAAGTCTGCACGCAAGAAGAAGGCAAAGGCTGAGGCTACTACTGCTACCAATGGGTCCGTAAGTGGCGCTGCGGTCACACCTCAAGCAGTCTCCAAGGACGAGTCTGCGGCAGCTGAGGATGTGTCTGGAGAGCACGCATACATCAAAGAGCTGCAGAAGCAAATCCGCAACACCACCAAAAAGCTGAGCAGTCTGGCAAAGGTTGACGCCATTTTGTCAGAGAACCCAGGCGTGTCGCTTGACGACCTTGTTGCTCAGCGCAAGATCAACAACGACCAGAGAGCGGCTGCCCAGAAGAAGCCTCAACTGCAGGCTCAACTGGTCGATCTTGAGGAGCGCATAGAACATTACCGCAAGTTGGACCAAGACTATCAGGCCAAGTTCACAAAGCAGCGCGACGAGCTCGCGTCGCAACATGAGCAGACCACCGCCAAGCTGAGGAAGGAGCTGAGCCAAGACGCCTTCGAGACCGCGCAGAAGCTCCTGCGCCAGAAGCTGTTGACATTTTCCCAGTTCCTTCGCTGTGCAGCTGCTAAGCGCAATGCTGAAGAGGCCGTGGACGACGATGAGAGCAGGGCGTTTGAGGGAGCACTTTTATTGGTCTATGGAGGCGATCAGAAGGCCGTGGATACCGCCATGAACCTCATCGATGGCAGCAACGAGACCGTGCCCAACATCGACGGCGAGCCATTGCAATTCACGTGTGAGTATAGTCCCGCCCTCTTATGATCAACACGTGCTCATCGTTCATACCATCACGTGCTGAATTTCCTGCTTTGTACATCGACGCTAACGTGGATCACAGTCGCACAAGTCAAGGAGGTCTCGTTGAAGTACACGCCATTCGCTAATGAAGAGACCTGGGTTGACCAGGTCGCCGATGCGACCAGCGGTGAAGCCCCGCAGCCACCCTCCGACAGTGCTGCAGCCACATCCGATCCCACAATCGTAAATGCAGGCCTCACCGAGCTGGAGGCATCGACCGTGCCGAATGGTCACGTCGAGCCTACATCTGCTCCTCTATCTGGTGAAGCAGCAGGCAACGTTGCTGGAGAGCGCTGGGATGCGGACGCCGCTGGAACCTCTGCAGGTGCCCAGCAAGGCAGTCTCCAGGAGAGCTACGAGATTGTCCCTCGCCCTTCCGAAGAGGTGGAGATTCCAGCTGAGACTCCCGCTCCGACACAACAACAAGGTACAAGCTGGGCTGAAGAGTCACACGAGGCTGCGACTGGCAACCAAGCTGGAGAATCATGGCACACCAAAGCTCCAGGAGAGCAAGACAATAGCTGGGGCGACAGCGCTGCGGACACTCTAGCTCCAACGACGGATGCAGATGGCTTCAGCGAGGTTCCTGGCCGTACTCGTGGGCGCGGTGGCTTCCGTGGCAGAGGTGATGATGAGTTCCGTGGGCGCGGCGGACGTCGTGGCAACTTCCGCGGTCGTGGAGATGGCGAGTTCAGAGGCGGCCGAGGCGGCGGTCGAGGCCGTGGCGAGGGAGGCGAGTTCAGGGGCCGTGGCCGTGGACGCGGTGGTCCCCGCGGTGGTGCAGCGGCTCCGGCAGCATCTTAAGGAGATGCTGAATGGTAGACCATGCCACCTAGGCAAGATCACGATGATGCACGAAGCACGATCGAGGACTCCGCAAGTCGAAAGAGGACGATTGATCTCAATAAATGCTATAGCGTTCTAGCACCGCATGAATAGGTCACAGGAAGGTCGGAATGGGAACATGAATGTACAACACAAAAGCCATCTGCACTGCCAGATGAAGCTTCATGGGCGGCGGCGCCTTGGAGTGCGTTTGTATAGATAACATACCAAGCTGAAAACTCCTGAAACTACCTATGATGGTATGCAGACACACTGTGACGTCTCAAATGTCCATGATGTGCCCGCGTCAAATGATCTTCGAATCCTGAAGCTCTAGATCAAATACTTGACCATCTCCCCACCACTCGACGGCCTCCCATGCTGCAAAGTCTGATCTCCCATAGCATCAACATACCAAAACCAAACTTCTGCAACATTCCACAAGCATCCTTCGTCCAACTCACACAATTCTATCCCTCCTCAGGCAAAAGTACTTCATCCCTCAACAAACCCTCAATCTCAACATCTTTCAACACTTTTGTAATGCCAACAGCACCTAGAGATTGAATTTCGGTTGTGATACGGTATCTACTGGGCTTCGAACGCGGAACGGAATTCCCAGGCTCTGGTGATTGTGCTGGAGTCTGCGGCGTCGTAGAATGCACTTTCTGAGCATTTATCAAGCACGCTAGTAGAGTCAGCCAAATGTCACTCTGAGGTCCATTGCATCTTCCACTCCTCCAGAAGTCCACCGATGTAGCATCCCGAGAGTTTGATGATACCGTGATCCGACATCCCAAGCAAGATGATCATCTTCCTCGCATTTTGCCAAAATGCGTCGCTTGCGAGACGAGGGAAGATCGGTATGCCATATGTCAGACATAGTATTCCAAGACCAAGCAGAGCGCACCTTGACGGTCCGACACTCTTCACTCATATCCAGCCGGGTTATCTCTCATCTCGCCGGTCTTTCGCCTTCGCAGACAACAGCCTGCTTCAATAGCAGAGCATAAATTGCGTAAACATGAACGGAATCGTTGAAGGAAGTTGGTCAGCTTAGTCCGCAATATTGAGTTAAAGGGACTGGTTTTGACATGGAGAATAGGGTTGGGAATCGGGCTTTTTGTAGAAGTGTGCGAATGCTGATGAAGAGAGGAGGCTGAGGAGGTTACATGACCTGCTTGCCGACACCATAGGCTTGAATATCTTGAAGGTGTCATTACTTGCTGATCCTTGGTGTTTTTCTAGCTTGAGAATAGAAATCTGGCCTCAGAATTCTTGCTTCCTCCATGGGGCGTCGTGAAAGCTTCAAGATAGGCAACTGGAATTCATGACCACAGACCTTGAGGCTCCGTCGTCACTCGCAAATGCAAGCCTTGTCTTACATATGCTCACAACTGTACGATTGTGGACATGCTCTTTCTGTGATCGCGAACTGTCGGCTGCGTACACTGCCCTTTCGTGTTCTACGCCTCGCCCGCTGGACTAGAGACTGAAGCCTTGGGCAAGTATTGTGGGATATTCACGCCGATGGTGATCAAGCAAATGATAGCAGTTCTCGGCAGGCACAAAGGTGATGCACTGCCGATCCAGACACTTCAGGAGGAAGTCGATGAGGCTCTCGGCAAGGCTGAGATAGAGGGGCGCCACTTTCGATTCTATATGTGGTTCGGGCAGAAAAACACGATGTGAGTTTTTGGTAGGACTGAGAATGAGATGAAAATGAAGATACTCTCCATTGAATTATTGAAGCCTGTCGCATAGTTCTGAAGAGTGAAGTGATAGAATATATGCTGCCGCGCCGCGCCGCGCCTACGCGCCCCACTTCACTTCAACTTCGCGCAACACTCGCGTTGGTCGCGACATTGGCTTTCACCCACACCGCACCTTCACACTTGACTTTGACTCAATTGCACAGCGTGGAAATGGTCTGCTGTCAACTACTAACAGCTTTCACTTAGAACGCTGTACGGCTTTTCACGGCGATGCTCCTCACCGCAACCACTGCACGACCTCGTGGGCGCCGATGATGGAGATCATCGACCTGACCTCCGATGCAGAAGACGAGTCACCTTCCAAGGTCCTGAAATCATTCAAGCCACGGAAAGATACCCGTAAAGAGCAAGGACGGTTGAAAGAGCGCAACGTGAATGGGCAAATTACACCTCACAGTACGGGTTTGGCAACGAAGTCGCTCGATGTCTCGCATGGTCAGCAAAGTGGAAGTGACCTTGGCCGTGCCTCGGAAGTGCGCAGACCCTCGTCATCCATAAACGGCGCAACTTCAACTTCAGTGCGGCCTACACCAGCTCCCAGAAATGGACCGACAAGTGGATCCCGTACTGCTCAGAAAGATGTGGCTTCGCAAAGAGGCTTTTTGTCCAAGGCACATGAAGCCGCGCTTGGCACGCCTGCCAGGAGACTGAGTATGGAGCTCAAGGACATCGATCAGAACCTACAGAAATCGATGCGGCAATCTGAGGCTGAGAGACAGGAAAGACTTACAAAGGCGAACATGTTCCAAGAGCGCCGCGTGTCAGCCAACACTTCGTCAAACCCTTTGACAGCTGTAACGGCAGCCATTGCAGCGAAGAGCAGAGATTCGGGCAGTGCAGGGCGGACCAAGGCCCACGGTGACTTCTTCAGCCTGTATAAGAATGGACAGAACGCCCCATCGAACGTGGACAGGATCAAGCCCCCGACCTTCTTTGAGAACGCAAGAGTAGCTCCGAATGAGCAGCGACATACGGGACCAGTGCTATCCGGTCCCGGCATTGCTATTAGCAGATTGACTCACACGCAGCCGCAGACAGACTCACCCTCAACGAAGAATGGGTTCAAACGTCCTTACTCGGACGATTCTCCTAAAATCGCCCAAAAGCCTGTCACTAAGCGGCCTCGCACTGCAGAGACAGACGTCAGTCTGAGCGAGCTGTTGCAGCATGCCAACAGCCAGACAAAAACAGCGCAGCAGACTAGCGAACCCTCGCAACGGAAAGCACCTGCAAGTAAGCGCCAAAGTGTATTGAACGATGTTACCGACAGGAACTTCGAGCGCATTTCGTACAGTGACGAGCCAGAGCCAGAGCCAGCTCCACTAAGCACGTCTCGGCCGCACAAATTAGATCTGATACAGTCGATACTCTCAAAGCTTCCGGACTTGCCGCCGAACAAGCCAACATCACAGCGTACTGGCAAAGACTTGGGAAACAAATTCGGACAGGAGTACACCGCTGAGGAAGACATTCTTCTAAAGCGACTCAAGGAAGTCGACCAGGTGACATGGCATGACATGCCCAAGCATTTTGAGGGCCGAACAGCGGCCTCTCTGCAGACTCGATACTCAAATAAGCTGAAAGGTAAACTTTTCCCAGCGAGCAGTCCCTCTCCGGCCGTCGACAAAGAGCCTGCGCCAGAATCCGCTGCAGTTTCGTCGCAATTGCAGCCGAGGCCGCGGCGTCCTTCGCCTGCCGAGCAGCATCAGAAGGCATCTAAACCCACCGTCATCGCATCAACTCCAGGACCTAAGAAGCCGGGGGGAAGGTATTCTGACGAGGATGATGCCTTGATACGCACCCTCAAGGAAGTCAACAAATTGAGCTTCGAAGAGATGCTGCGATATTTCCCGGAACGTGCTGCCGGATCGCTCGCTGTACGCTACTACACGAAAAGCAAATTCGTTGCGCTTCTGCCAAACGATCATCCTCGCATGGTTCCTCTGGAAAGAGCAGATTCGCAGGAATATGCTGAGCAGCCCAAAGTCAAGCGCCAGAGACGGAGCGCACCTGCGGCGACTGAGGGCGTTGTGTCCTGGAATACTGCTCGGTCCATTATGAGGAATGATACTCCAGCGAGCGAAAGCGTCGATATATACGCAAAGACTGCGCCTGATTCTAGCGCCTTTCTCAATCAAGACATTGCGTTTCCAAAGTCTGTAACTCAAATCCTGCGCCAGCGAGAGACTGGCAGCACAGGGGGCCGCCGTTCGTGGACTTCGTCTAGGTGCTCCGTACCTGAGGAGCTTAAAAACCATGCCTTGGATGACTACACCTTGCAAAAGTTCTATCACGGCACCTCAGGCGACGTCGTGGGCCTATCTTGGTCCGAGTCTGGAAAGTACTTCGCTGCTGGATCCATTGCGATTACCGATGCCCAATCTCAACAGTACAATATGAGTCGTAACCTGCTGGTCGGCGACAATGAGCGCGGTGAGCTACAAGAGTTGTCAGATCACCATGTGCCGCGCCCAGTCATCAGTGAAGCCAACAATGTCAACGCGCTGCGTTCAATGCAACAATCACAAGATTCTCGATTGTTCATGACTGTCACAAGCACGGCTTTCTCTCAAGTACAAGATCGCGAGCCTTGGTTGTTTACAGCTGGAACCGACAGGATGCTAAGAAAGTACACCATCAAGGACTGTTCGTCAGGCGAGCGAAGCGGTATCAGAGAGACCAAAGCGAGCTATGCTGTCGAGCACTGTGCTTCAGTAGATCTTCTGGCCATGCATCCAGACGGCCTAGTTGCTACAGGATGCCATGCAGCAGGCGACAGCATTAAGGTCTTTGATTGTGAACGCGACGACTATGGCTGTAAGTTTACCGGCTCTCCGAATCGTAGTGACCTTCAGACCTCAGCCGCTATATATCCCTCGGCCTTGAAATGGGGAGAGCACCCTGTCCATCGGCGCTTTCTCCTTGCCGGATTTTCAGGAGATGAAGACAAGCAGCTAGCGGGAGAGACTGCTTTATGGGATGTCGAATATGGTCGACGAGAAGAGATGATTGGCACAACGCGCAACGTATTTGACGTTGCCTGGAACCCCTGTCCTAGTGCGGCTTCTGTAGCATTTGGCGTGGCGTCCAACCCGAGTTCCATCAACCTTGGTAGAGGTATGCGCACTGCTATACAGTGTTTTGCTCCGCTCGATACTGGAATCAGAAGAGTCATCACTTGGGAGTGCCCAGCCTTGGACATCAATGATCTTGTCTTCTGCCCTCACGATGACAACCTAGTCGCTGCGGGCGCTACCAATGGCAAAGTCTACATTTGGGACAAACGCTGGGCTGGACAGCATCAAAAGCCGTGGCACATACTGTCTCATGGCGAGTCGTTGAACGTACTCCCTCACGATCGTGCTCGAGAAGAGACAGATACTGGCGTCCGTTTCCTCTCTTGGGGTGCAACGAAGAGTCGTCTCTATTCAGGCTCATCAGACGGCATTGTAAAGGTTTGGAACCCGTATCGAGCTGAGAATTGTGCCCACATATCCGACATAGATGTGCCGCGCCAGCATCGTTCAGCTGTGATGTCAGGCGCATTTAGCCCAGATCATCGCGAGCTGCTCATCGGTACGGAGAACGGGCGAATAAATGCGTTCATGATTGGAGGAGGTGCTGTGCACAAGGCAAAACAGTTCAAGCTTCACACTGCTCCTGCGCCACAGCAAGAGAACGAGAGCTTGCACGATCTGGCAAGCGCTCTGGCCGAGTCCGACACTATCGTCTTCCGCCCTTGCGGCGCCATGCCAATCATTCAGGCAGTGCAAGGACACAATTATCAAGGCCCGTTCCTTGCTCCCTCTGCAGAGCAATTGGGCCAGGCAGAGCAGAAACTTCGGCAAGCGCAGGACGAGCAGAACGATATCGAGACACAATTGGCAGAACAAGGCCTCAGTAACTTCGAGACCGACAGCTTGATGAAAGCGCAGACGCGCGTCAAAGAGGCTCAGACTGCAATTGAAGATCTTCGAGATCGTCTGGATTTTGCTGAAACCTCGCGTCCCAAAGCTAGGGCATTCCAAAAATCTTTAGTAAAAGCAGAGAGGGAGCGTAACGCTTTGCAGGAAAAAGCAAACGAGCTCTTTGGCAGAGACGTCGAGCGATGCACATTGCCTTGCGCTCACCTACCTACCTCAGAAGAGCTTGATGATAATGGTCGTTCGAAGCTTCGCGTTCCTGGCCTCCTATCATCCATAAGCAATCAAGGACTCGCGAGAACGCGCCTCGACGCTGAGGATAAAGCAGAGACGTGCACCTTCTGCGAGCCGCAGAATGCCAAGCTTACACGCGGGAAACGTACCAAGTGTCTAACATGCATGCTAAAGCATCTCGGTTTAAGTACAGAGTGTGTACGATGTTCTGCGCCGGCGCGCGTCGAGGTACAGAGCGGGAAAGCGCCACTATGCGAGCGCTGCAACTTCACTTGCTTCAGATGCTCGCAGCCCGTCAGCTTCTCTAGGGACACCTATTCGATCACGTGCGAAGCTTGTAGCATTTCTTGGGAAGCTGGTGTTTTAGGTTACGAAGTTGTGAACTTCCCAAGACGCGAAAGCTCAACTCAGAACAAAGTCGCGCAGGACGACTCTTACGACGATGACGACTTTGGTCGCTTGGAAATAGAGCGGTTGGCATCGAGATTCGAAGTTCAAGAGGAAGACTCATACAATGCATATTGAGAGCATAGATACCCAACAAGTAATCTAACAAGATCATGATTCTTTCATGGCCAGCTTAGTTTCCGTCTCCACCCCTAACTCTCCATCTTCATCAATCGGATGCGGCTTACCCTCGAGCGTAGGATCCGCATCTTGCACGACGGGAGGACCAGTGAAGTTCTTTCGGCCGTGGATGATGTACCAAGCAAAACTCATTGCTGCGAATCCAACAAAGACAACGCTAGCGTAGTTCATTGATCCAGCGGTGACTGGGAGACTGCGAGCAGGTTAGTATACTGAATATCAAACATGTCGTGATGAACTGACCTGACTGGCATGCAGAAAAGTGCAATGGCCAAAGCAATCCAGCAAAGACACAAAATGTTAATGGCAAAACCGAACTTTCCCAGAGGGAAGGACGAGTACTTTACCATTTTCCTTCCTCGTAGCACAGATACCAGGATGGGTAGGCCGTATCCGCATGACAGACAGATGGTGGCTACACCAGTGAAGCTGTTGAATGCAGCTGTCGAGCCAAAGTAGATCAGACCTAGCAGACAGTCGACAATAGTCGACAAAACCAGGCCCCAAAGTGGAATATCGAGAGTCTTGTTCGTTGTGCCCAGCCATTTGTATCCAGGAATGGCACCATCTCTCGCAAACGCATACGTGCATCGACTCGACGCCGTGAGAGCGCCAACACCAGCAAAGAACAAGATGCCCAAGATCAAAAACAACAGCCCAAAACCTCCTGCGGCCGAACCAGTGACAATCTTGAAAAGTGTCCCAATAGGCTGTCCGCTCGCCACATCCAACAGCGTCTGAATGTCCGGCAAAACAAACAGAAGTGGGATCAAATAAATGATCCCCGTAACGCCCGCCGCGGCAACGGACAATACCATAGCTTTAGGAACCTCTCTCGCAGGATTCTGTACTTCCTCACACATCGACGCCACCAATCCATATCCCGTCAACGTATACGCCGCCTGCAGCAATCCGACGAAAAACGCCCAACCATCCGGCCACCCGCTGGCACTCGCATCATAATGCGCAAAAACAAACTCCCCGCTGCGATAGTTATCGCTCATCGCCAGCAACGTCACGATAATTATCAGCACGCTCGCCGCCGTCCAGGAAATACAAACCTTATTGATCAAGTCCAGGTATTTGCTCCCGAAGGCGTTGACGGCGAAACATACTCCCATCCATGCCCAGAACATGAGCACTGTTTGCCAGGAATTCGCACTCCAGTCTTCTCGCCACAATCCTATGGCCGAGAGAATCAGTTGTGCTCCCGAGAAGTTGATGGAGAGGGTCACGGTCCAGTTTCCCACGAGGTTGAACCAGCCCGTGATCCAGGAAGCGATAGGGGCGTATTTTCGTGTCGACATCATTGCGGACCAGTAGTATACACCTTCATCAAACACACATCCAAAAAAAATCAGCCTCATTCATTCATTCATCCATTCAAAAAAAAAACCCCCTCAACATTTGTTTTTTTCTTCTACTTACCCCCAGCCGTAGGATACACCGCACAAATCTCCGCCAAACTCGCCGCAATGCTCAAACTTATCAGCGACACCAACACCCATCCCCAGATTATCGTGACGGATTGGCCGTCGGTTAAGGTGATGTAGAGGGTGGTGGAGAGGCCGAAGGGCACGGCCATGATGGCGAAAGATAGGCCTAGAATGCTTAACATGCTGAGAGAGCGTGGGAGGTCGGATGTGTAGCCCATTTTCGCGAGGTCGGCGTCTGCATTTTGGGCTTGGAGGGAGGATTGTCTTTGCGCTCGGCCGGTGGAGGAGAGGCGGCGTTTTATGGTGTGCATGATTTGTGAGGGGAGTGAGTGTCTTTGGAAGTAGAATTCGAAGGGAAGGTTTGAGGAGTGTAGAATAGTATGAGATTATAATTCTCGGCTCGTGTCGCGGAGTCCGTGGTATCTTTGCTATCAGTGGAGATGATGCGGTGCCCAGTCACGCCCTGTCGCGTCTACGGCTCGAGGTCGGAAGTATTGTAGAGATACTAGGTAGAATCAGGAATCGGTCAAGCCGTCGGTTAACGTTACCGCGTGGTCGTCGCGTGGGCCCTTTTAGTCTTTGCATTACGTTCGATAGAGATGTAGACTCACGGTGTATTTAATTTCCGGGCTTATGAACACGGTGTTCACTATATGAACATATACGAGACACAGATTGGTTAGCAAGTGGATCTAGTTATTATAGCGTATCCTATACAAAGTAGAACAATGAAGGAAATAAGACATGTAGAAGGTATATAGTGACAATCTTAGTATAGACAACAGCCCTACTGGCTGTTACTGTCGGCAGTGAGGTCGACAGCGTTGTTGCCGCTATCTTCGTCTATATTATCGCCGCCATTGATACTAACACGAAAGAACGCGAACAAACACGCCCTCGAGGTAGTACGGACCGGGGCATAAAAAAATCTCTGCAGCGCCAGTGCTTCGAGAACCCGGCTAGGGCGGCAAACCAGCCATTCTAGCCATTCTAGCTACTTATCTAAGTGATTATTACTAATCTTATATTCACCTACGTGTTCATAAGACACGCGCTAAGGTGGTCTGTGTTCACCGTGTAATAACGGTGATGTTCACGGCTGTGCCATTGTGTACAACATCTCTAACGTTCGATGCTCTAGCGCCTTTTGAGCAGGTCTTAGCGTGGTTCTACAAAAAGGAAGAGTAAGTACGAATTGGGTTTAGATGAGGCTTGCCAAGAAATCGTTATCAATGGGTCTAGGCTGTGTGAGATAGGGTTGTGTAGAATAGCAGAAGGTCATAATGATATACAACTAGCCTGGCAAGATATATACAACAGAAGTAGCACCATTATCTACAGAAAAACCCATGCTAGGCCGTGAAAGATCTTCAATCCATCCCAATCAGTTTTGTTCGTTGTTCGTATGCGATCAGTGTCGACAACATTTCATGTCGTTGGCTCTCTTTTAAAACCCACTCCGATAAGTATTCCACAACGTCTGGATCCTCGAAACCTGTCCAGGCGTGAAGTTCGTGTAGCAAGAATCAGAAGAGTAATCCATGTAATTATGAATTGGATCAACACCCGTGGCTGAGGGACAACTATCCTTCGCCGGCTTCGTGGGACAACCGTCCGTACTGGTAGATTGCATGGGAGTATCTGCAATCATATCGCCATCGCCGGTACAAGAGTAACCCTCAAAGGTATGCAGCAGACCAAGCCAGTGACCAGTTTCGTGAACTGCAGTCATGCCCAGATTGTAGCCAGTCATGGAACCGCCGGGCATGGTGTTGGCGTTGATGTTGCAGCCATCGGTGTAGTATTGGCTTGGTAGGGTCTGCGCCGTCACTTGTGAAGGTAGAGTGCATGTGCCAAGGATACCGCCTGTAAGATCGGAGTGGAAATAGAGGTTGAGGTCTTTGTACGTGCCGACACGGAGGGCTTTCTTGGCATCGTCCATTGCAGTGCCATCGCCTACAGACCATGCATCATTGGGTGTGAATGACGTATTGACCAGGTTGAAAGACACTCCGATCGGGTTGTAGGCTTTGTTCAGAGCAGCTGCTTGTTGCGTAGCCATGTCTTGGGTGATCTGGCCAGACTTGGCAGTGGTTGTGAGAACATGAAAGTATGTTTGGATTGTAATGGCTGGGCTGACGGTCTGTCTTCTCGAAATCGCTTGGAGGCCATTTGGTCTTCTGCTGTTTCGAAGCAGAAACTTGGTTGTGTCGTTGAAATGTGCCGAAGCCTTGCCCCGGTTGACATCGCAGTCGAAATGGCGGATGGTTATATTCGTTGCAGGATCCACGAATGTCGAGATCTTAGCTGACGCCACTGCAATGCAGGCTGCCAAGGCGGTGATCGTAAAGGTCTTCATCTTTCCGTACTGTGACTTCCGCGTTCAGCGAAAGGCGGATCGGGGTCAGAAGTTATCGGCAGATCCGAGGAATGTATGCTGTACACGTGGTCGTCTAGCCGACTTTGAAGAATGTGCAAGTAATTTATGTACAAGAATGATCGATCACCACGTCGTTGTACAAGTGTACATCTGTTTCTTGGCGGGTAGAAGAGTTCTCGCTGATATTTATCCAGATCGCCATTGCGTTCTAGGTTTCCAGCACCAGGCCGCGACCTTCAACGGGGTCGACGTTTGCGGCTACATTTGACATGAAACCAAGACGTCGGATACTCAACAAAGGTGCTACCAGTTCTGTGGGTTGCCACATGCACAGGGATTCTCCAGTTGAAACAGCAAATCTAGACCGGCGAGAGGAATCGGCGACGGCAACTAAACTATTAGCAGACATGTGTAGCTGTTCCAGTCGGTTGTGCGGCTCCGCTTTACTGTGTACTGGTACCACGCTATCCGAGCAAAGAACTGGAAATGCTCGGATGGCTGCAATGGGACAATCTCACAAAAGAGCTGGGTCGCCCGAATGAAAGAAGGGTTCAGCAATGGTGTGGAGGAAAGACGTAGGGACGACGTAGCAGATGCGTGAGATCTGGATCGTGACGAGTAGATTTCGAGCCAACATACAAGGCACTTGTAGGCATCGGTGCCACCGGCAAAGCGTGTGGGTAGTAAGCCGACTGTACCCCAGTAAACGCCTTGAGCCCCGAACTCCTGATCCGACCGCGTATCTCTAACAATGAATAATGGACGTCTCGGTTCATGCTGCTTCGTTAGTTCTGGGCGCTCTCCCGGTTGTAGTTGCCGTTGAGGGCTGGTCTGTGTTCCAAGTAAGGTAACTATGGTCTCCAAGTTTTCTATTGAAACATTCGAATTAGCTGCCGCAGTCTGGAGGCTCTGATGGTCAGACGTGAAGACTTACCTTGGTTTGATTAATTGGGTCACGGTGAATAGGCCGCCAAGCAGGATGCAGAGCCCTCCCACGACAATGTATGCGATGCCAAGGAACGGATTCCTGCCGCCCATCACTGTTCTTGTGGAGATTAAAATGGACTTTGTGCCGTCGTAGACCGTGACGGGAAAGTCTGCAAGGGACAAACGTTAGCAGCCAACCTGAAGCGTGAATCTTGCCAAGACTTCGCACTTACAATCATGTATTCTAATCTCGTATCTGCCGATCGCCATGCTCTCATTGTCATTTCTAAGGGCCAACTTGCTGAACGTGGGAAGACCGGCGGTACGCATCCAGACATGGAATTCCTCCCACGTCTTGAGATTTGGCTGTGGGAAGCTGGCGTTGTATTCTGGATATCTCTCTCGCCAGTTTGGAGGTGGGACGACCTGATCATCTGTATAAGGTGATTTGCCATAGAGGTCACGATCTGAAGACCAAGCAATACCGTCATTGGTCATGTTATAGGTAATATTGCTTGAGCTCTCGCCTTGTGGGTTGAGCAAGACAGGTGCAAAGAAGGTGTCGTTGAACATGGAGTTTGCGATCAGTCCGCACGGATAGTATGGCTTTTCCGCGCCGTCGGTATCCCTTCCTTGTCGGAGAGGATCGCAGTCGCTGCCTGATATCGAGCTGTTATCCCGGAATGTGCCCTTCAGTTGATCTTGATCGAACGATTGCACATATCGACGGTGGTTCTGGTAGAAGTTCGTGAGCTGATAGTACAGCAGCACAGGCGGCCCAATCTTGTCCGGCATGGAGAATTGTACTCGGCATTGGGTGGTGGGAAGGCTGATCTCATTGTTTTGGCCATAGTTGACCTTGACCGTCTCCTTGCACCACGTCGGAGCGTCTCCGGCATCTGTGCTGTTCTTGAAATGGGCAGTGATGGCGCCACGGGGCATAGTCTTGAAGCCGGCGCTGCACAATGGCGCGGTGGCATTGCATTTCGAGTAGTCGATGGTGATCTCCTGGACGGTCGAGCTGGCCCACAACAGAAGAGCGCCAATGGGCGCAAAGATGATGCCGACGGCGAAGAACAGCGGCAAGACGGTCTTGGGGGTGAGGATGGGTTGCCACGCCTTCAGTCGCTGTTGTCGAAACGCATTATCTGTCCGAGGCCATCAGCTTCTCGATGTCCTCCGTACTGCCTGCTAGCCCGTGTCTCCAGGCTGCGCATCTTACTGGGTGGCCTCCTGCTCTTCTGCTGCTCCTTCTTCTGTTCCTCCTCGCTCTCGCGCGCGCTGTTGTTGTCCGTCTGCAACTCCATGGTTTGCGACATGCTGTTAGGGCGGCGAAAGGGACATCGGGAATGTAGAGTCGCATACAACAACAGTATTGCTTACGAGGTGCTGCACTCAGCCATCGGAGCCGCGCTGCACCGGCTTTAGCGCCTTGCACGTTGCAGGGTCTGGCTGTCGCTGTTCGTCAACTGCACGTGAGGCCTGAGCCTGAGCCGCATGGTCAGCGGCCGAACAATTCATGATGGATGATGCATATTCAGTCGTGAGACGTCCAATCACAATAATCGTGGTATCCTGTGCTATACTCTATAGTGATATGCTTGATATGCTTCCGTCCGCGTATGTGATGCATCAATCGCACTCCGGCCCTTCTCCTCTGCTCGCTCCATCGATCCGACAGTGATCCGAGCTGGTATGGTATGGCACATCTCTATAATCTCGCCTGAACGCTCACATTGCTAAAGCACGGCACAGCATGTAATGCAACTTCTCTCACTGATCGTCGTCTTGGCCGATTCGCTTGTATTTCCCACTTCCACTGCCGTTCGCATCACCTCCGCCGCTCTTCATGCGATCTGCCATATTGCTGATCCAGCCGGCGACACCTTCGCCTCTTTCGCCTTGCTTGATGATTGGCTTGCCATCTTGCACCTCGACTTCCGGAGGCTGTAGGTCCATATTGGGAATCTGGCCACCTGTTTGATCGTCGCCGAGTCGGAAAGAGGGCACAGGAGAGCGGTTGCCGCTGAAAAGAGACTCTACTTCGGCCAATGTTTCTGGAGTGGGGGCGATTGTGGTGGCATCTCCAAAAATGGAATTCATATCTTCGAGACGAATGTTCGCTGTTTCTGGGTAGATGAACCATACTGCTCCCTGTCAGTAATGCATTTGAACCATCACTGCAACTCGACTTACCAACTACGAAACTAACAGCGCAGAAGAATGCGTGTAGTAAGTAAAGTCTCCACTTGATGGCTTGCTGCAAAATAGGAGTCATCTCACCAACAAGCCAGTTGAAGGCCCAATTGGTCGCAGTCGACAGACTCGCGCCCTTGGCTCTGATGCTGAGCGGCAGGATTTCCGGAGGATATAGCCATGGGATCGGACCCCATGAATATCCAAAAGCTGCGTTGTAAATCATCACAAAGATGACGACCAAAGTCGGCGTCAGATGGATGTCCACGTAAATGAAGTACGAGATTGCTGAGAGAGATATCACCATGGCGATGGCACCGGAAAGCAGGATGAACCTGCGTCCGAGCCGGTCCACCACGTACCACGGAGGCACGGTCGATGCCAGGTAGGTGATTCCGTTGATTCCAGTCATGAGAATGGCGTCTCGTCCAACCCAACCGGCCTGCTCGAACACCAGCGGAGCATAATATGAGATGACATTAATGCCATTCAATTGAGCGAGAGCTTGCGCAGACATGGCAATGAAGACGCGCTTGTAGTAGCGCTTGAACATGTCCCTGTAGGACCGCTCGCCTTCTTGGCGTTGCAGCAAAACGTTCATCTTGATCTCGCGGTACTCATCGCGAGCCTTCTGGTTGTGGATATCGCCCTTTCCGTAAAGGTTCGCGATTACGACAATGCCCTCCTCATCATGGTCATTGTCTAGTAGCCATCTCGGCGATTCAACGATCAAGAAGCTACCCACTGCGAGCAGACCTCCCATGACTACCTGCATGAGCAGAGGTAGACGCCAAGCCCAGTGTCCTTCAATGAAACTGCAGAAGTAATCCACCCAGACACTGCACATGTAGCCGAAAATGTTTCCAGAGAACTCGATGCATGCCAGCTTTCCACGGTTGTGGGGCGGGCTGATTTCGCTCTGGTAGACAGGCACAATCGTGCTTAACGCTCCAACACCCAACCCTGCAATGATTCTGCCCAGCATCATCATGGGCATGCCTGTTGCGAAAGTCTGGATGGCTCCTCCGACTACGAATATTAATGCGCCGTATAGGATAGTCTTTCTTCGTCCAAGGAGGTCACCAATTCGGCCAACAGAGAGGGAAGATATGAACGCTCCAATCTCCAGGATAGCTACCATGGTTCCTATCTCTGCTGCCGAGGGCTGATTGAAGTAGTCCTTGAAGTACGGACCCGTGATAATGCCCGACATCACGCCCTGGTCATAACCGAATAAGAACACTCCTAATGACACGAATATAGACAAGAAGTAGATGAGCTTCTTGCCATGCAGGCCGTGCATGCGTGCATGGTCATCGCTGGGTGCCATTGTTCTAGCTAGAAGTCGCTGTCCCCACCCAATGCGCCTGGGCGGTGGACTAGGTATTCTTATATCCTCCTTCCTCTTAACGACGCCAGGTTGGCGCGGCTTCTCGTCGTGTGAGCCGTTGGAGGCGTATCGTACACGCTTAGAGCGTCGGTTACGACCTCGTCGTGGCTGAGCCTCGAGACTCTCCCGTAAACGGGCAGCGAGAGGGTCTTCGTCGTCAGCAAGCTGATCGACGAGATCCCCAGTATCGCTCCAAAGTGAGAAATCAGAGGCGGCGTCGTCGTCAGAGTCAAAAGATCCGGAGCGCCGCCCGGGGCGTTGACGGTCTTCCTTCTCGTCGTACGACTCGCTACTCTGCCGTCTGCCAGAGGAGGACGAAAGGGTATGGAGAGGGATGTTGGCGGGTCTGCGATTCGAATTGCTGGCGAAGTTGAGCGGAATGATGAGTGCTACCGGGCTGTCTTCGCGCAGCCAGGCGAAGAAATTTAGTTGGCTGCTAAAATTCGAGCAGAAGCCAGGTGCTCTGGAATGTGTGTGCTGCAGAGCAGTGCTGTCTCATGCAGCTCGACGTATGATCACGTATCCTGGTAGGTCAACAGACTTCCAGCCGGGTGCTCATAGCAATGGCGGGAATGGAGACACGTGATGTTCCGATGGGCGAGGGGGAGGCATGTAACGAGCGGCGGTGCTGGCGGAGGAGGAGAAGGGTGGTGAAAGCGAGACTCGAGGCTTGTGCTGACGTTGAACAGAACTACGGAAAGATGTTATTCGTTCTATCCAACAGAATCGACACAAACTACGCCTGGCGATCGTCGCTTAGAATAGATCCCGAAAAGGGGGGGGTGCACGCCCAGTCCGACGTATTCGCGCCTGCATCTCACTATTATTTCCTTGCGCCCTCCTGCACATAGCGTTGAAAGGTCGTCACGGTGCACAAGGACGCTGCGCTGCGTGACCATCGAAGACTTCACGTCGTGACCGGTACACAGTACAACTACAACTACGCCAAGAAACACCGTCAGACGCTTCGTAAGCCAAATTCACCAGCCTGTCCTGATACCGAAGGAGTAGTTCTGGGAGTCTGAGTACAAGCAGAACCAGCGAAGCATCCAACTCAAATTACGACGCGTCTCTTGCGTCTCAAGCTGGAACGGGCGTCGAGGTCATTTGCATGTGAAGTGCTCGACGGCGGTAGAACAAATACCGCCATAGGAGCACCGCTGATGCTCAAGCATTCACCACGCATCTTCGATGTCGGAAATGAGCTCAGACGGGATTCCGTAGAACGAAAGGTTGCAATGGGTACTCCTCAACGTAATCTCCATTCGCATCTACGTGATGTGCCGCAAGTTCATCAGTCGTATATCTGTACATTCAGTGGAGGGTGTGCGAACACGTATCCAATCAATGCAAAACTCCCAGCAGATGCATAAGTATCTTCTCGCCCGCGCTTTTCAACACCTCCCATTCCAACGCCCGGGTATCATCGCAAAGTCGTAATGTACATTAGAATCGAGTTCGCCTATCGACCAACCTGATCGAGCCACAGTTGGGTCTCTCTTCGCAGAGCGCAAGCGCAGGCTCGTCCTTCCTCTTCCCATTGAACTGCCCCAGTAGCCAGTCTGTCACAGACACTACTCGAGTCATCTTGTCACAATGTCCACCTTCGTCTGTATGTTCAATAGTGTGTTTCTGAATGCGTCCTTGTTCATCGAACTCGAAAATGAAAACTCCACAAAACTCTTCGGCGTCCTCTTCACTCTTGTGTTTTGAGCCATCATTTCTGGTCCCGGAGATGAAGTCCTTGATCTTATCGACTGGATCCCTCGCTGCAGCCAGGCCCATGCCGCGGTATATACCTCCGGTGCCATCGCGCTGTGTAGTCTTCTTGCCACATGTCTTCCACTTGACTATCAGCTTTTCATCCCGATTTTGATGCTCCACACTACTGCCGCCATTGCGAACCATGCGCTCTGACAGGATGACGAGCTTGACGTTGCCGAATAGAGGCATTCGACCCCATGCCACAGGAGCCGTCCACAATGCAGCAACGTAGGCGATTCGTCCTGAAACTCGAGGGAGGTGTGGATGTGTCGAAGGGAAGAGATGTAGTGAAATATTCGGAGACAGAATGTCGGAGGGCAGCGGCTCTTTCAAAAGAGTTGGCAGGCGCTCGTGTAAAGTTCTAACTGTCTTGCCTAGTTGGAGCGTTCGTTCGTCGGGCGGCGAGTGGTCTCCATTTCCATCAAGGCCAGGAGGCACATACCGAGGCGCTGAGCTGGTGAACCAGATATCTCTGTTCCATTGTTCGGTATCGTTGACCTGTGCAAAGGATCTTTGCGCGAGGCAATTACAGTTTCGAAGGCATGAGTGCGGATCGCGACAGGGTCGGGAGCTTGAGGCCGCAGCGACAAATATCGTTCGCGTCGATGCGGTGGTTATCGAAGTACGATTGGGGAGGAAACACAATGGCGGACGCGGGCGCATCAGCCTAGACGGCGTCATCTGATATCACGCGCAAGATTTCGGTCCATTGATTGAGCGAAAGATTGAGCAGATGAGAGTGGCACGTCGGTGTAGCTCTCAGACAACGTAGAAATGACATGGATAATATGCGAAGCTTTCACGTGTCGAAGCTTAAAAAAAGCATGGACCTGTTCTGACATCACCCCAAAAGAGGAAGGAGATAGACAAGGACAGGACCTAGCACATTCAGGCTCTTTAATCAGCCGCCAAGGTGAGGAGTTTGTTCAACCTCTTCACAAGCATCTAAATATCTTCCATCTTCCAGCAGACCAGAAAGTTCTCATCTTCAACCATGGCGACAGGAGGCAAGCGTATCGTATTCACCGGCGGCTCTGGCAAGGCTGGACGCCACGTAATTCCATACCTGTTGAATCAGGGCCACAAAGTGAGTAAATCTCCACCCGAGTAGGAGCCAGTCTAACATGTCTAATACAGATCCTCAACCTCGACCTCGTGGACTTCCCAGATCCAAAGGCCGACGTCGTCACATTGAAATGTGATCTCACACAGAGCGGACAAGTCTTCAACGCACTTACTACCCATTACAGCATGGCGGGCTACGAAGATGGCGCTCCCGAACCACCTCCAGATGTAGTCATCCATTTCGGAGCATACGCAAGGAACATGATCGTGCCCGACAACGAGACATTCAAAGCGAACGTCGTTTCGACCGTGAGGCCTCGCCCCCATCCCAGCAGATCCATTCCCTAACCTTTCCATCTTCGCAGTACAACGTAATCGAAGCCGCCTCAAAGCTCGGCGTGAAAAAAATCATCATCGCCTCCAGCGAAACCACGTATGGCGTCTGCTTCGCCGAAGGCGACACCGACTACCACAGTTTCCCCTTGGAAGAAGACTACGACAACGACCCCATGGACTCCTACGCGCTATCAAAACTCTGCAACGAACGCACAGCACGCACCTTTGCGCGTCGCTACAACTCCGACATCTACGCCCTGCGCATGGGAAACGTCTTCGAACCGCACGAATACAACGAAAATTTCAAGAACTTCGTCGAGAACCCCATGCGCCGGAAACGTAATGCGTGGTCGTACATCGATGCTCGGGATTTGGGACAGATTTGTAATCTCTGTATCGAGAAGGATGGGCTTGGATATCAAGTTTTCAATGCGACGAATACGACCATCACGACGAAAATTCCTACGGAAACGTTTTTGAAGCAGGTTTGTCCGAATGTGCCGATTACGAGGAAGATGGATGAGTGGGAGGCGCCGTTGAGTAATCGGAAGATTCGAGAGGTGCTGGGGTTTGTGGAGGAGCATGATTGGAGGAAGTATGTCAAGGTTTGATGTGAGGACAACGATGTCCTCGTCGTATTTGTAGTTGCTGTGATGTTCGCACATGTCCTCAGTAAATGCTACATTACATCCCTCTGGTCGTCCATAGGCTGGTGGGCTGAAACATCGACTGGCCTCGACCCATAAACACGCGCTCCACTGGCAGAGCTCATGAAGCACATGAGTAAAGCGACCTGAGGACAAGGAAATATATAAAATATACCAAAGCGTCTCTTTCTTGCCGAATATATTCCAACCAAGTTCACCGTAGAGATCAGATTGTGCAATCAAGGCCGAAACTCCAAGCACAGCGACAAGATGGGCTTGAAATACTTTCCCGAAATCGATGATGAGCCACAATGGCAGCGAACGCCAAAAAGAAGCAAGTTCGCGTACCTTTCAGACTGGGACTGGGATGACGAGGAGCCTGTAACCTCCACAAACCCAGGAAGTAGCGGCCAGAAATCAACGCACGCTCGCTCGATCGTGAAATCTGCAATCAGTTTCGCCAAGAAAGGTCTAGAATTCCTGAAGCCAACAACCTCCATGAAAGCCGACGTGGGAAACGACAATGGTGGCATGGCCATGGGCGGGAAGGACGTAGGTGCTCAACAGGACTCATGCAAAAAACGCAGGGCGGCGTCTTTGGATGAAAAGCGTGCGAAGAGGGAGCGCGAGCACCAGTACATGGGTCGGCAGACGATTGTGACGGTGTGGCCGTGAAGGGTGGAGTGATGGTGTGTTGGGAAGTGTGTAGATTATTAGATTGGGATGCGGTGTGAGGAGGTGTTGTGGCGTGTGTCAGGCTGGGAAGTACCGAAGGTGTCATGCAGAAGAGCTGCTGGGTACTGAAGGCAAAGGCAAGAATGGCTCGCGACTCAGTAGCGTCATCTCGTCGAGCAGGTCGTCCATGGCTTTCGCGCGGCTTAGCAGTTGTCCTTACGGTAAATCTTGAAACCTCCAAAGTCCCAGACGCCAGCAGTAATTCCAGTGCTTCATCCTGTATGGAAAAAAAAAATGCAAATCCACCCTGAGCCAGCGTCTGACGATCTAGAGCAGTCCCCTCATGATTCCAACCACGCCAGAGGCACGCGTCGCCGAAGCACAGGAGAAGCGGCAGTCCAGAATCCCAGCATGTCCGAGAGAAATGGTGGTCTCATGTTAGGAGATCCCTGCGCTAGAGATGGAAAAGGTGTACGCCAGAGGAAGGGCGGCCTGAAATATACAAAATTCATTCAAAAGCTATAGAAGAGAGAAACTCTCCAGAGTCTCGTTCACTTCCGTCTCCACCTCTTCCAAAACCTCCACCCCTCACCTTCCTCCCCTCTCCTCCCACTTTTCCGCCGTCGACTCCCCACCCGCCACCAATACAGCGGCACACCGACCGCCAGAAACCCCAGCACAATCAACGCCTGCCAAGGCTTCGCAAACACAGCTCTGCTCAGCAAGAACAAGCTGACACAGCAAAAAATAACGGGCGTCGTAATCCAACATTTATAAGGTCTTTCCAATTCCGGTTCTTTGACTCTCAACACGATCAAGCCGACGACGACCGCGAAGTAGAAGAGGTAAGAAGCTACGCCGTAGAACGTCGTGAGCGTCGTGAAATCTCCGATGATGATGTAGAGGATTGTGAGGATGGCGTTGAGGGTCATGGCGTAGATGGGTGTGTAGAAGAAGCCTTGTTCATCGGCGAGGAAATGGGCGAGTTTTTTGCCTCCTCGACGTGGGAGACGCATGCGTCGTGAGGTGTCGGAGAAGCCGATTGTGGCGAAAAGTTCGGGGATGTAGCCTTCTTTTCCTGCGGAGTAGACGAGGCGGCCTGATGTGAAGGTTGTTGCGTTTAGGGCGCCGAAGCAAGAGCCTGCGACTGCGAGGGCGAGAAGGAGAGAACCGAGGGGCCCGAGGACGGTTGAGCCGAAGGATACTGCGATTGTGTTGCTTTTGTTGATGATGTCTGTTGGGAGGACGAAGATGTAGGCTAGGTTGGCGAGGAGGTAGGATAGTATGACCACGGGTAGGGCTGTGTGAATGACTCTTGGGAGGTCGCGGCTGGCGTGGACCATTTCGCCCGTGACATAGTTGGTGTTGTCCCATCCATCGTAAGCCCAGAGTCCGGCATAGAGTGCGACAGCCCATTCGGAGGACGACAAGGAGGTACCAGAAAACCAAGACGTATTTTTCCACTTCTGCGACAGCTCGTCCTTGTGATACGCCAAACCCGTAGTCGCCACGATCACCCCGGCTACCGTAACAGCTAGGAGTGCTGCAAATTTGAAAAACATGAAGAAATCCGCAGATCTTGTCCCCAGTTTCGTGCTCACACAATTGAGTCCCGTAACAATCAGCAGCCCTGCCAACGCAACGCCTTTATTTATCCAAGCACTCGCCTCCCCCGCCTCAGCGCCAATGATTGCGCGGACAACATACTCCCCAAATATAATCGCGATGATCGCCGCACTCCCAGGTTTGAGTACTACAACCGCACACCACGTAAACAAAAACCCAGCCCACTCCCCGAAAATTTTACTCAAATATATCTGCGCCCCTCCATTCAGCGGTATCGCACCTCCCAGCTCTGCATAACTCGCCGCGCCCGTCCATGCCAGAACACCCGAAATGATCCATACCGACAGCGCAGCAGCAGGACTCCCAGCGTTGAGGTTTACAGAAGCTGGAGAGCTGAAGATCCCACTCCCGATTATAAGACCCACAACCAGTGACAGTCCGTTTAAATATGTCAAACTCTTATTCCTTTCCAGACTCCCACCAGCTTCGGTAGAGAAGTGTGGAGTTGCGGGTGTTCCGAGACTTGTATATGCGCCGACTCCTCCTGCGGTAGCTGATAGAGGGAAGAGTGAGGAATTGAAATCAAAAGCACTGCTGACGGAATAACTTCTCCCATGAAAAGCTCTTCCAGATCCATTCATCGGTGTTGCCGGGTTCGAGAAGCTGAGTTTACGACTACTCGGCGGTCCGCCAGAGCTGCTGTCGAGGGAGTCGCGGCGGTCATGGTTGTTGGAAGAGGATGCGAGGGAGGCGAGTTCGAGGGAGTCGCGTGATGGGCGGAGAGGTTGATGCTGCATCTGTGGCAGAAGGACGATTCGATATGCGCGGATGTCGGGGATCAATGTTGCATACTACGGCGGTTATAGGCATGCGCGTGGACGGTTTGTGATCGTTGAGCGAAGAGCCATCGGTGCAGAAGAAAACAGCGGCCCGCACTGCCCATTGGGAGACGCGAACTGAGAAAAGTAGTGATGGGAGCAGATCATCGCACTCTGTCGGACTTGCCGCATGCCAAGATATCGTCCGCATTTGGTAACAATGACCTGGTCACACTCAACACTCAACCCTCATCCAACAACACCAACGTTGACGAGATGCTCGTGCAATCAGAACTGGAAAGTAATTTGAAACCGCTTTTTGGCTATCCGCTTTCTCTAGACAACCAAATGCATCGGGAAAAACAAATGAAAAGTTTCATGCCATAACCTCCTCAAGTACTTTCTCGTTTCATCACTGAAGTCCGTCGTGCAGGAGCATATGTTGCCTGCGCTGATCTAGTCGTGCTTTTCCATGACAGCATACCTGTATCAGCCACTGCAAAAGACGCCCGCAAATGCTCGACATCCTCCTCTGGGTATCCCAAGCACCTTCCATCTCATCAGCATTCTCATCGGCGCGCTGTTTAGAGCTTGTCGTAGTAGTTCTCGTAGCCTGGAACGTCTGGCTTGATACCCTTGCGCTTTCGCATCTCCTCGACGATCTTTCCTGGGTTGGTGGTCTTGTCGAGTGGTGAACCACCTGGAAGGATCTGCCAGTGGTCAAAAACTGACTGTGGGAAAGCCTGACCGGATGTATTGGATCGGAGATCTGCGTTGAATCCGAAAGACTCGTTGACGGGCAGGTATGCCTTGATGTTGAAGAGTGGAGTACCTGGACGCTGGACCTCCTCGAAAACGTGACCTCTTCGGCGGGTAAGCACACCGTAGATACCACCCATAGCCTGTTCTGGAACCTGGATCTCGACCAAGAAGACGGGCTCGAGAAGACCCGGGTCGGCAAGAAGAGTGGCGGCGTAGAGCACACGACGCGCAGTTGGAATGATCTGCCCACCACCACGGTGAATGGCATCAGTGTGGAGGGTAACATCCATGATGTTGAAGCGCACTGATCGCATTGGCTCCTCAGCAACTGGACCTTCCTTGGTCGCCCACTGGAAACCAGAGACGAAAGAATCCTTGATTTCGTTGAGGTACTGCACGGCCTTGGTCTGGTCGACGAGCAAGTTGGCGCCGTTGGTGTCTGGTCCGAAACACCAGATCTTACGGGCATCAGTCACGTCCCATCCGTGCTCGTCAGCAAGGATACGGGCACGGGCCTTGAAATCGTCGCGTGGTCCAATCTTGCCAGCCTCAATGTCCTTGCTCACTTCCTCAGCAAGAGGACAGGCAGTGACGTAGAGACGGTTGTGCTTGTTGGGTGATTTGGAAAGGGCCTGCATGCTGGACTCAGCACCGACGGTCTCACGGTACTGGACGACTGGGTCGGAAATGCGGAGTGGGACACCAGCGTGGTCCTCCTCGAGATCCTTCAAGCAAATTTCGAGATGGAGCTCACCGGCACCAGCAACGACGTGCTCACCAGACTCGTTGATGAGAGTAAGAACGCAAGGATCCGACTTGGACAGACGCTTGAGACCTTCGACAAGCTTGGGCAAATCGTTGGCGTTCTTGACTTCGACGGATCGCTGCACGACGGGCGAGACGGAGAACTTCATGACCTTGAGGTTGTGCGAGCTCTCCTCGGTGGTGAGGGTACCGGACTTGAGCAAGAACTGGTCAATACCGACCAGACCAAGAATGTTACCGGCTGGCACATCCTCAATTGGCTCGGTGTAGCGACCCATCATGAGAATGGTACGCTGGATAGACTTGACGAACAAGTCCTCCTTCTTGCCTGGAACGTAGTTTGGTCCCTGGATACGGACCTTGAGACCAGAGCGGGCGGTACCAGAGAAGACACGACCGAAAGCGTAGAAACGTCCCTTATCGGAAGTCGGCACCATCTTGGAGACGTACAACATGAGGGGACCCTTTGGATCACAGTCACGGATACCAATGGCAGAGATGTCGTCTGGAGGACCCTCGTACAGAGTCTCCATACGGTACTTCTGGGCAGTAGCTGGAGATGGAAGATGGAGAATCATCATCTCCATGAGGGCATCTGCGGCGGGCAAGAACTTGCGCATGACGACCTTGAGGAGTTGCTTGCCCTCAAGATCCTTCTCGTCACCGACAAGCTTGATCTCGAGCTTCTCGAGGAGCTTTGGAATCTCCTCCTTCTTGAAATTCATGATGGTGTCGAAAATGCGGAAAATTGGGTCCAAACAGAACTGGTTGAAGGCACGCTCAGCGCCCTCTGCAGACTTGGTCCACTTCTTGGTCTTGGCGTTGAAGTACGACTCGCCCTGCGAAAGGATCAGAACATGCGTTCAGCGGCAAGATTGGTGCAGAGAACTTACCCAAAGACGCTGCATCATCTTGGTCTTGTCGACACCAAACTTCTTGGAGTACTTGGCGGCGAACTGGCGGACGGTGAAAGCCCAGCCGTGGAGACCGGAACCGAAGGCGACGGTACCCTTCTCCGGGTAGACCTGGACATCACCAAGAGCCTTGTCGTAGTAGGTGGAGATGACGACGTTGACGGACTCGATGACACGAGAGAAGTTCTGGTACAGATCTTCCTTGGAAAGCTGGAGTTCGAGAAGAGCACGGTCGACCTTGTTGATGATGACGACTGGCTTGATACGCTCACCAAGGGCCTGTCGGAGCACAGTCTCGGTCTGCACGCACACACCTTCAATGGTGTCGACGACGACCAGGGCACCGTCAGTGACACGGAGAGCAGCAGTGACCTCAGACGAGAAGTCAACGTGACCTGGCGAGTCAATCAGGTTGACCAAGAAGTCGTTCTTCTCCGTCTTGACGGGGATATCCTTCAGGTCCTCTGGGTCGATGAGGGTGCCGTAGAGGGAGATGGCGGTCGACTTGATGGTGACACCTCGCTCTTGTTCATCGGCACGAGTGTCTGTAAAGCGCGCAGTACCGGCGTTCTTGGCTGAGATGATACCAGCTCGCTGGACGAGGGAGTCGGTGAGGGTGGACTTTCCGTGATCGACGTGGGCAATGACGGACATGTTACGGATGTTGATTGGGTTGTCCATGAGCTGGCCTGCCAACAGTCAGTGTCCGCCATCTTCCACGGCCGCCCCATGCATCACGCCGACTTACGGAGCTCCTCGACGGTGAACTGCACCATCTTGGCGGTGTTGTGCGGGTGTTGTTTCGAGGGGAAGAAGAGGAGGGTTTGGTATGCGTTGGGATGCCCCGCTTCGAGCGCTCTGTCAACGCGACCTCGAAGTAATTGTCGTGCCTATAGTTGATGTCAGAGGCAGGCAGCGACGAGGCGGACGGTGGATATTTGTACCTGTCAAAGGCTGGTGCTTGGGGTAGAGCGGTGATGGGCAGAGGCAAAGATTGGAAGAAGTGCTTGAAAATCAGCAAGGTGGGAAGGTGGGGTCCCTGCCGGCACTAGTCCCAATGAGGATCCCCGCTATAACGGTGAACGGTGTCATCGATGGCAGCGCCTCCGCCTCGAGCACTTCCATTTTCACATTTTCACGCGTGCAGGCCACAGCCGACTCAGCTTCCGGCCAACCAGACGTTTACGATGCTCGTTTCCATTGTGGCAGTGGCACTACAACCGAGCACAAATGTGAGTCACACCGATCTGAGCCAACACACACCAAAGTGATGGCCGGGCTGGATTTCGAAATTCGAATGTGCGCCCCGCGAAAACATTTCTCCGACTCCGAAACCATATTTTCTGCTGACATTTCTTGTGCGTGCTGTCTATGTGCCGCTCTCATCCTGTACAGGCCTCAATGCACGGTAAAAGACACATTATTCCCCCTCGACTCCGCGAGCATCTTCTTCTCAAGATGCCGCCTCCCTAACCGCTCCCCCCAGAATCTTCCCGTACGCATCCTCGACTTCTTTACACACTTCCAAAAGGGTCACAATGATGATCTGATGCGTGACATTCGGCAAGCGATCTCGGTGCAAGCCGACCCATTCGAGCGGTGGCGTTGCCTCTCCCATGTCTCGCAGTTGCGGCGTTTCGATGACTGCTGGCTCCAGAGCATGATACTCGTATCGACTCTGCGGCAGATTGATCTCAGCCGTAATCTTCTCCTGCGGCTGCGGCTGCGGCTGTGGCGCCGAGTCCCTGTCGCCACTGCTCGAAGGAGGCGAGGGAGAATCGGCAGCAGGTCCCTCAGCTTTGATCTTGACCGCTGATTCTGGGAGAGACTTGTCCAGCCGCGAGGCCAATGCCCGATAACCGGATTCCCACATGCCCTTGATGAAGTTGATGCGCGACAGGTTCCAGCCAACGTCAATCTTGCCATCGAAGAGTGACTTGAAGATGTAGTCCACTTCACATCCTTTCGGTGCCTGCCACGTCTGCATGCTCGCCACCACTTGAGGCACGCGTAAAATGATGCCTCCCTTTGCGTTCAGAGCACTGTTGATGACTTCATCCGCCGTCATCTCCAAAGCCTTGGGCACGGCAGTCATTCGGCGCACAGACGAAAGCGCGACCTGTAGCTGGCCAAGAGTCATGCCCAGTGCACATGTTATCCTTCCGCCTTCGAGGCCAACGGCAAATCGAGCTTGGATGTTGCTGGCCTCGAGCTTGAGCATTTGACTGTCGAAGAATGTGCTTGGGTACACTCCAAAACATATGCCACCCATCGTGACCACCACGTCGGTATGGAGTGAAATCGGGCTCTTCTCCGCTCTTTTCTCTGCCACCGGAGAGTCTGGAATTTGGGGTCCAAATCTCGTCGGCACCACCGTGCTTTCTCGGCGCAAGTGCTTCTCAATCTCCTTGAGGGACTGCATGTATGCAGATTGCTTTTCGTGGATGAGCCGATCGAAAGCTTGGTACAACGCTACAGCTTGCGAAGGACTGCTGGATGTGCAAAACACGTGTGCCTTTCCGCAATCCAATACTGCAACGAGTCGATCGCCCGTTCCATGCTGCTCGCGAACATTGTACATCAGGAAGTCGAAGTTGCCAATGTCGCCGAAAGCAAATGCTTGGTAGTCAAACGCCGCTTTGGCCTTGAGTTCTTTGACTCCGATCGATGCCTGGATGAGCGGAGTCTTGCGCAGTGTCGCCTGGGTCGACTCCTCTGGCCATTTGATGGACGTTCTGACTCCGAGCTTGCCCAAATGAATGAAGCCGCTCATTCTGCCAGTGCTATCGACACCCATCTCGTCCAGCCCTATGCACAGATTCTGTTCCCAATTCGAAGACTTCTGCTGACTTGCCCAAAGATTTATGATTCGGAAAGACGACTTGCCGATACTCTGTCCGAGATCGACGTCGACAGCCAGTTCAGTTATGTTGACAGTGGCGTTCCATGGAAATGCAGCGGCCGCAGCAAAAGTTTGGTATTTCTGAACCACGAACTCATCAGGTCTTTGGACTGTAATGGCTGGTGCAGCTCCTTGTGCAGGGGAAGCAGCGCTCGGCTTGCGAATTTCAGGTGGTAGCCAGATTTCTCTGAACAACAGCAAGTCTTGAAACTGCTTGCCATTGATTGCAATCTTGGTCGGGTTAATATTCAAGATTGCGGAGATTCCAGCGCTCCCGCTCAAATGCTTGTTGTTCATTGCCGATAGCACGATTGAATCCATCTCATAGCTGAACGTTGGTTCGCGAGAGTACATGTGCTTCACCTGCGCGCCAAGCTTCGTCATGACCGCAGACATGGCAAAGAAATGCCCATGTTCGTCCGAGTCAATGGTGTTCATGGTGAGATAGAAGCCCTCCAGTGAGGCCTTTGCATCGACTCGTGCAATGGGCTGACAGCTTAGCCCAAACTCTTGCTTCGCAATGCGGAAGCCTAGGTCCACCTTCGTCTTGCCAAAGATCTTAGCTGGGGTAGTTGCAACGATGTTGTCATCCTCGAAGAACTGCTTGGCTCTCGATTGATCGGGGCTGGGCCTCTGATCTTCCGCGGTGTCCGGTTTAGGTGGTGTCTGAGGCTTTGTCTTCTCGTCCTGGCTTCGCACGACTTCCTTGACGCTATTTGAGATCTCCAGTACCAAAGGCACCACATTCGGCGCCAGCATGTTGGTAGAGGCATCGATCATCAGCTCGCCGTTCAGTCGTGGCTGTACATCATCCCGGTTGTACTCCATCTTGAGCGAGATTCCAGGAGCAGTCAAAGTTGTTTGCATGAGAGCACCATCAGCAGCGAACTGACCGTATCTGCCGTGCTGAGTACCGTGCTGCTGAGATGCTGCAGCGATTGATGCTAGACTATTGCTTCGGGGTCCAGAGCCTTGTATGTATACCTGCGCGCCCGCGAAGTCGGCCTCCACGAGAACCGAGCTCAGCCTCTTGGTATCGAAAGAAGGCGTCCTCGGCGCGCCAGAAGTCGTTGGCATACTCTGCCAAGTTGCAGTGCCGGTCTTGAATTTGTCCCGGGCAAGCTCAATAGACTTCTGCACTGCGGAGACTGGGAACATGAACTTCGACTCAAGACGCAGGTCAAGCGGCTTTCCTGTTGCCTTCAAGGCAAGCTTCACGTTCTTGCCCTTCTCTGACCAGTAGGCCACGCTGAAGCCGACTTCAGGCAGAAGCGCAGAATTCAGCGCGCGATACTGCTTGCTTTCCTTCCTTTTCACGAGCTGCAACTGGATATTCTGAATGTTGAGACGCGCCTCATGCCCACCTCTCGTCTTGAACTCAATACTCTGTATGGAGAACACAAGATCGTCGACCTGTGCACCACGTCGTGCAGCAAAGGAAGAATCCACCAACCATGTAGCTTGAATTTCCGTCAGCTCAATCGTCGTCGTGATCGAAAGCAGGTCTTCCGGCGAGAAAGGCATTTCATCATCGTCAGGCCAGCCTTCATCGCCCTTGATACGCTTGATGACAGTATGTCTGCGCTCATCTCGAAGCTTTCGAAGATACTCGACTTCTTTCGATAGGTCTAGACGCTTGATTCGATCCTCCAGGTGATTGATGACATCTACGACAGTCGATGCTGTTTCTGGGTTTGCATTGATCTCGATTCCATCACTGCGAACCTTCAACTCACGGTGCACAACACCGTTTTCGCCTACGATGTTGTTAAAGTGTAGGCGAATGCTCATGGTAGCGTTGCCACAAGGTCGAATCTTGCCTCGCTCCTTGATGCGTAGTGCGGCGCCGATGTCTTGTATATGGGCTCGGACTTCTGGGATGAGTGGGTTGGCGTCCTTGGATGTCTCCCTGTTTGATGCTGTGGCGTGCAGAGGTCCTGTGCCTAACTCCACTTCGGCCATGGCTCTGTAGCGATGGGCGTCTTTCGCTGTTGGCGTATGTGCAGAAATTCTGATACCGAGTAGTGCAAGCCGAGCATCAAAAAGAATGCGCTGCTCTTTGACAGGCTTCGGCTTCTCAAGTTCATTCTTTGGGAAGACATATTCAACATGGTGTTGAATGTCTTCCACTCCAGCTTTGATTGACTTGAACACGTCTTGAACCTCGGGTTGATTCATAACCCCAATCACTCCTTGCATAGCACCGGCGTCAACCTCCACCCTTTCAATCGTTGTTGCGACCGACACAGAAGTCTCGTCGTTTCCAAGCTCGAGACCAACGTGACCATTGATTGGCGGTACGTCAAGGAGGCCTTGTATGTGCCGCTCCTCTTCAGACGTGTTGACAAACGCATGCTTCTGCTTGCCAACATCGAAATCGATGCTGAAAACCTTGTCCTTGGTCAATCTCGGGGCCACTCTAACGCTGGCAGCAACACCTTCAAGCATGTAGCCCAGATTCTGCAGTAACGAAACTTCGAGGTGAATATTGCCTGCAAGGACAGCCACGTGGAGCTTCGGCGGCACTGATCCGAAAGTGGTTTCCGATGCTTGGGTCGTCTTTGTTTTCTGCTCCCTCACAGCAGGTGATGCTGTTGCTGAAGACGACGGACGCGGCTGCACGATTTCAGCAAGTTTTTGGCACTTGGCAACCTCATCCAGAATGATTAGATCGATGAGATGTAGAATTCCGGGCACCTGTTCGGTGATCCTGATCTGGAGGTCCTCGTACGCCAAGGCGAGTGTTATCGTTGCCGGACCATCAGCTCCAGGCGCTGGCTGCAGGCAATCGATGTAGAGACTTGGTGAGATAAGCAGCGTCTGCCAGATCCGAGTATTGGTGCCGCAGAGTTCAGTGATGGCACGATCAACATTGATGATGGCACTGGCGCACTGACCAAACTGCTCGCTTGCCTGTGTCGTGCCAATGACTGAAACCTTGAGACCTTCAGCCTGCGAGACATGTCGCACATTTATGGTCTGAAGCGTAATACTACCGGTATCGGTGGATAGCACAATATGGACGTCGTGCCTAGCGAGTCCGTCGTCGATAGCTTGCCTCGTAGTCCTCTTTCCACCAGCTTGCAGCTTGGATGAAACCTGCTGGATCTTGTCATTCAAGGAGATGACATCTTCAGCAATCTTGAGCAGCTCCCAGTCAAGATTGAGGGCGAAGATGCCCATGTGGAGCTGTATCAAAGTCTTGGTGCGCATGTTTTCGTCTACGAGCATCAAACCCTCCGGCCTAGTAGGCGGGATGTTTTCCATTCCCAGCGAAGTCTCCTCTATAACGATCTCGCTGCTGGTCTTCTCGCTCTCCAGGGCGATGCGTAAGGACTCTGATCTGAATGTAACAGTCAAAGGCGGTTTATCCGGCGAAGACTCTTGGTTGAGCTCGTCTGGTCGCCAGATCATTTTAAAAGCCATTGTCTGATTCACATATGGCACGTCCCAGTTCCGCCACTGTGTCCAACTTTCAAGTGTCCTTTCAGGAGCACCTGCCGGGAAGGCGAGTCGGTTCTCTCTGCAATGTGCCTCGAGCTCGTCCGCCTTCTCCTTTGGAAGATGCATGAGGATATTGCGGAAGCGGGAAAGTATTTTCCACGAGTCTGTATTTCTGAAATGTCCCGGAAATGCGCGCAGGATATAGAGCATGCGAGCCATGAAAGGTGGATCGCTCACAATCTCGCCATTTTGTGTCAGCACGTATGTCAGCCATTGCAAACGCCGTGTATCGTTGGTGAAAATGTCATCAAACCGTTCCATAATGCCAGTGATAAGTGGAACCAGCTTGAGGGCCAATTCAGTGAGATAAGTGGTCTGGGGGCTGTTAACAGAGACCACGGCCTCCCTCAAGGAGACATGGAATGCATGCGTTGATGTCAACGCTAGCCACACCAGGGCATCGTCGACGTGAAGAGAGACAGCCGGCTTCATCAGCTCTCTGCCATTCCTCTGGCTTAGAGAAAAATCCAGATTTCCAAGAAGCGTATGTAGGGCCAAGTATTGCACAGCGCCATTGTCCCGAGGATGAGTCCTGACCCTGACGGCCAGCTCGAGCAAGCTCATTGTTATGTCGATCTGGTCGGCAATTTCATCCTTGTGTTCCTCCAAGGCCACTACCCGCATATGAGCTGCGGGAAGCGAGGCACTGATCTCCAGGATGTTTGTAGGACCGATACGCTCAGAATTGCGGCTCGATATCGCCCCCATGACGCTCATGTGGAAAGAGTCCATCACCTCCTCCGGGTTGTTCGGTAAGACTCTCTCTATCAATTTCGAGACCGTAACAGCCAGATGCGGCTCTACATAGACTCGTATTCCAGGCACGACTTTGATCAGAACGCTGACGTGCTCGGCATTTTGGTCAGTTCCTGGATCGTGAATGACCTGCGAGATTGTCGACTTGACTGAACTGTCATCTTGATCGACGTGTTTCGGGAACTCTGGGACATTCGTCTCATCGGGTGCTGTCATCTCGAGTGGGAAGTATGGCTCGGAGTATGGGCTTGAGAATGCCATAGTGGATGCCGGAAGCCCCACCTTGGCACGCTCAGCATCGTTCGGAAGTCTGTCATCCCCGCGATGGAACGACTCAACGGAAGATGATCGACTGCTCGCTCCGGCTGAATGAAATGACGTTGATGGTCGGCTCCCAGACATTTCTGTGGACACTCGCAGAAGCTCTGGACGCGGCGCTGCCGTCGACAACGGGCGGCCCTTGCGTATCGATCCCGAGATTGAGGTATTCGAGGATTTGGACCGTCCACTGCTGCTAATACTTCTGGAAGACTTGACAGAATGTGGCCGATTCCTATCGTAGACCAGTGGCTCAGGCATTGGCGGATAGGGCATCGCGGGCGGTTCGTAGAGAAGTTCGTCCTCTGGCTTGATTGGCGCGTCAATGTCTGGCCTTATCAAGAATGGAAACCTGCCAGTCCTTTGATCATGTAGTCTGAAATGAGCCTGCTGCTTTTTGGTCTCGACTTCGAAGTGAAGCTTCCTGCCCACTACATCGATCGACACGCCTGTTTGAAGAAAGGCGTACGTCCGGACCGGTCTCTTCTTGACGAATGGAGAGCGATGTCGAGACGCACTGCGGCCGTTAACGCAGGCAAATGTGATCAAGGGTACGAGTACATTGACCCGCTGGGAGAACAAGCTGCTCGCCCAACCGTTGACATCTACAGCGACGGGATTCAGATCAATGAGGAGAGCATCTCCTCCGACATGCATCCAGAGGCGTACGGTGTCTGTCCGCACTTGGACAAAACTGGCATCCAAGGCGACCGCGGGAGAACTCACGGGCAGAGCGTTCTCAGCATCCTGGATACTGAAAGCAAATGCTCTTCCGGCTAAAGCCAGATCTCTGACGAACTTACTAGACATCTCGCCTGATATTTTGCCAATGTCAATGTCCCACTGACTCACGTAAGCGTCTTCGTTCGGTGGTAGGCCGAAAGCACGATGTCCGTTGAGGTCCACATGTGCTACCCAGAACTGGGTGCTAGATTGCCTATCGACTGGATCGTCATCGTCCTCATCCTTCGTCGCCGAGACACCAGTCAAGAAGCTGATGGGTGAGAGTTGAAGGCCCATGTCCAAATAGTAGCTCACGATCCGGAGGTCAAGATCCGCCCGAGGAAGTTCTGCTCGCACGAACTCCTTGCATGAGTACAGATTTGTCGGGAACATGACGGTTGCCTCCTCTGCTACTATGCACAAGATGACGTCCAGCTCGTTGATTGAAGTGGGCTTTGGAAAGCTAGCAGTCTTGGCATTGGCTTCCTCGAGGTCATCGCTCGCGGCTTGGAATTCCTCGAGCGTCTTGAAATGCATGTAGTCACCGAAGTAATTCTCCTTTATGCTGACGAGTTGGCGCACGTAGAACCCGAAAGCTTTGAGTGACAAGCCAGTACCAACAATATCCATCCGCAAGACATCGACATTGCCGACCTTGGCTTCCTGATTTGCTGTGTATGAGCCGTTCAAGGTGAGTTTCGGTAAGGTAGCCATGGTCCTGTCCTCTACGTACACGCTGAATGTGCTTTTGGGCGGGCTGTATTGTCGCATGCTGAGGTTCTGAGCTAGCACGTCGAAAGTGATCTTATTACTTTTCGGCCGGTAGTTCTCCATTGGAATGCCGAGTACGGCGTGCAGTTTTCCTTCGATGGTCAAGAAGTCATTCCGGTCGAAGTCCGCCGGGTCGTTGATGATATTAGCGTCATTAACATTGAGATACATTACAAAGTTCTTGAAGGTCATTTCAAGCTGGTAGTTGTAGGGCACAAAAGTCCAGAAGTCTGAAGGTGCTCCGGACGACCAATCATTGACAAGATCAATAATAAGGAAAAGATGATCGCGGAGAATGAAAAGCTCCATGTCGTTGATGACAATGTCGAAGGGCCACTTTCGTAGAGTATTCCACTCGATAGGCTGCGATATATCGGCCTGCACGCTTACCGGCCCAGACCGCCAAAGTAAGCCGTGGTTGACACTACTTTGCATCTCTACACCTTTGACATCGAGGTCGAGGTTGTTGCGATATCCGGCTGGTCTGGGAAACATATCCATGATGTAATTGACGACGGAATCTTTCTTGACCGTTATGTCGAGCCAGCCGAAAGGTCGAGCATCAATTGCTGCCTGCGTTTGCTTGCTTTTCCGCTTGTGCTTTCGCCAGTGTCGACTGCCTTTTCCAGCCGTGGCGCCCGAGCTGGCCGCTGGCTGCGCCTTGTCCGCGCGACCTTTCCATTTCGAATCCTTAGATTCTTCTCGAGCTGGAACACGGAGCACGACATCCTCTTCCACGATCACCTTGATTTTGAAGACCGTACAGACCCGAAGTTCACCAGACTTAAGAGGCTTGGCAGGGACTGCGTCGACATAAGGCGCCGGGAAGAAGATCTGCTGGAGATTGATCCGCTGCCGATCGGCCCACGGACCATATTGTACTACTCCCCCGTAGACCCCCAAATCCATGCCATATTCCGGAGGCGCCATGCCATTGATATCATCCTCGTATTTGGACCCGAGGAGTGTGTCACTGTCGAGCGTACCATCCGAGACTGGGCCAGACATGTCCCAGTAGAAACGCATAGTCACCCTGTCACAATCGACCAGATCGGAGACTTTAGCGTATTCAACCGTTTGCCATTCTTCGTGTTCATTGAGCTCACGGTCCTCAAGATACCGAGTCAGCCCGTGCCATTGACTTTGTCCAGCCAATTGCTCCTTTGGCGGCTGATGGCCAACCATGCCCGACTTCATGGAAGCAGTCCGAAGTGATTCCGCGCTACCATGACGGTGAAAGAGGTAGCGTAGCCGATTCCAGATCCCTCGTGTCCTTTGCATAGCCTCCTTGACCGCCTTTTTCTCAGGTTCGGGTGTTGCCAGCTCTCTCTCTCGCAGAAGGCGTTGGCCAGCATCAAGTTGAAATTCTTTAAAGTCCTTGTTAGGTCTCATGGCGACCTTGACCTTCTCAATTGAAAAGCTGAAGATTAGCTTCCACAAATCTAGAGGTCCAGCATGGCCAGCGTCAACAGTTCCCACAGCTCTTTCCGCTTTCGCTGTCAATACGTTGGTTGTATTCTCGTTTCCGAGAGCTGCAGCAGCGCGCTTGCATTCGACCTTGATGGGAAAGATACGCAAGAAAGCAGGTATCTGAGGCTTCTCCGGGGCAGTTGCGCTGGCGACTGTGGTACGTGTGTGGACCTTTTGAGGCATATTGGAGGCCTTCGAATCGGACTGACTTTTGCTCCCTTGGCTGGAGGAGGTCTGTGATTTCCCAAGATTCTCTCCACGATTACCACCCTTGGCTGCCTCTTTTGCCTTCTTCATAGTCGCCTCTACCACAGCGTCATAGAGAGGACTGCGGTTGTAGATAAATGCCTCCACGCCTGTGACTTTGACAGAGATGCGACACGGAAGCTCCTTCCTAGGCTTGCCTCCGCCTTTCTCCTCCTTGCCGATACTCCTGCTGCGCGCGCGTGGCTTCTCATCACTACTGCTCTTCTCGTCTCTCTCGCCGGCAGCTGTACTCGAGGAGCGTTGCTTGTTGCGCGGGCCGATCTCTTCCTCTTGGAACACTTCAGCCTCTTGCACGCGAGGCAGCCAGTATCTCCAGGTGACATGGCCTTCGTAGACATAGACGGTGACATTGTGGGCGTGATAGCGTATGCTTTTGAAGAAGACTCGGCCACCTAGCAGGCTGATCTGGAGCGCGGAGATGTCTATGTAGGCCTTGAATTTGTACCAGGTGTATGCGCGAATGCCATAGGAAACCGCAGTGGCAAACAGGCGATTGAAGTAGAACAGGAAGAAGAGCGAGAGTATGCCGATGACCAAGATCCAGATCAGGAAGACCCAGTTGAATTGGCCCAGGTTGCTGAGCGGCTGCGCTTCCAGGCCGCTCGCCATCCTCGCTGCGTATCGATGCTGGCGCGTAGCTCCCTCATGGCGGTCGCATGGCCAGGTTGTCGGTGGAGGAGTATGGAGCACTATCGCGTGCGTGCGAGTGGGTGTGTGAGTGAGCGTGAGAGGTGAGGTGAAGCTGGAGGGACCCTCTCGCTCTCGCTCTCGCTCTCGCTCTCCGCACATGAACGCCAAGGTTGCCAAGTTCGAGCTTGGGCTTCATCTCTGTTTCTGTTGTTTCCGACCCAGCATCATCCTCACAAACACAGCATTCTACCACGCCCGTGTCCGTGCCGCCGCGCGCGATGTTGTTCGACGAGGCAGACTCCGAGCTGCTGAAGACGTGGACCATCAAAAAGCTCGAGGCCATCGACTCCGACGCGGATGCGGACGTCCTCGCCGACTATGTTCTCGCGCTGGTCAAGACAGACGATCCCGTCGGCGTCGCAAAGGCCAACTGCACCGAGAACCTGCGCGATTTTCTGAACGAGAAGGCCGATCGCTTCGTCGACGAGCTCTTCCAGGCACTCACTACCAAATCATACGATCCGTCCCGACCACCACCGAAGCCCACCGCGCCCGCCTACCGACCACCACGCCGAGCCGGCTTCGAGCGCGAGCCTCCGCAGGTACAGACCGCCGGCAAGAAGCGCTCCTACCACGATTGGGATCGCGATGATTCTCAAGGCGGCAGATACATGGGCGGTGACAGACCCGTGAAGCAAGCGCGGAGAGGCGGCAGAGGCGGGCGCCAGCAGTTTGGACAGTACTCTCTGCCGCTGCCTCCAACTCCTCCCCCAGGCATGCCAGCATGGGATCTAAACAATCCCTTTGCGTCGCTCCAAGCTATGTATCAGGCTATGGGCATGGTGCTGCCACCGGAGTCCGCCATGCCTCAGCCGCCCTCGAGAAGCAATAGATGCCGGGACTACGACAAAAAGGGCTTCTGCACGAGAGGCGCAACCTGTCCCTATGAACACGGCGACCATGTCAACATCATTACTGGCGATGAGTATGATCCGACCAATCCAGGCGTTTTGAACGTGCAGCCAGTGCGGACTGGAGTTGTCAGCACCTCTCCCGCCAAGACCAACCGTAGTTCACAAAGTGGACGAGGCAAGAATTGGAGGGCCCCAAAGCGCTCCGAATTCTCTCGCCTGGGCCCGAACTACGACAAGTCGATCATGTCTATCGTTGTAGAGCAGATTCCCGAGGAGAACTTCGATGAGCAGACCGTCCGCGACTTCTTTGGCGACTTCGGTAATATTGAACAAGTTACGCTGCATGCGTACAAGCGAGTTGCCATAGTCAAGTACTACAGCTACGATTCGGCTAGGGCTGCATATGACTCTCCAAAGGTCATCTTTGACAATCGCTTTGTAAAGGTCTATTGGTATAAAGACGAGACTTCTTTGCCGCATTCTACCAAATCTCTCCGGCCTAACGAGCAGAGCGCAGATGAGGATATGAATGAAGACGAGCCGCCACTCGACATGGCGCAAATCGCAAAGCAGCAGGAAGAAGCCCAGCGGAGACATGACGAGAGGAAGCTGAAAGCTGAAGAAGCGCAAAAACAAAAGGATGCTTTCGAGGCGCAAGTAAAAGCTCTCGAGGAGCAGAAGAGGAAGATGCTAGCCAGAGTGGCGAAGAAGGAAGGCAAGCCTATCCCGGAAGAGAGCGAGTACACTAAAGCGCTCAGAGAGCAACTCGCAAAGCTCGAAGCTGAAGCTTTGACATTGGGCATTGACCCCCACGCGGCCACCAATGATCTGCACAACCCCAACGATTATTCTCGAGGCAGAAGTGGCTACAGAGGACGGCCGCGAGGTCGTGGCGGCTATAATGCCAGCTTCCGTGGCGGCTGGGCTGCGGGAAGAGGAGGCGCCGTGAAAAGACTCGATAACAGACCCAAGACAATATGCGTGGCATTCACGGAAGGCACATATGATGAGCATGAAGAGGCTCTCCGCTCGTGGCTTCTTGTTCATGCATCGGAGACGACTGCGATGAGCAAACACCCGAGCAGGCAGGACGCCGCACTGATCGCGTTCGAAGAGCGCTATCTGGGCGAGAACTTCCACGCTTCTGTAGCGTCGCCGAGCTTTCCACTCTCCGGCAAAGTCGAGCTGTCCTGGTATGCGGCGCCCAATGCCTCAATCACTAATGGAACATCAACAGACGTTCAAATGGAGCATGCAAGCGACTCGAACGACATGCATGGTCGAGAGGACGAACAGCATGATGCGCGAGACCTTGATGTTGCAGATGAAGACGACCGCTGGGGATGAGGAAGTCTTTACGCTCCATCGTTCTACACATTGCTCCGCCAACAACGACGATCGTGTTGTATCACACCTGAAGCCGTCAGCTGGAATTGCGGCTCAAAGAGGGCGATCGTTTTTCCGAGGAATTCTGAAGGGTCCAGCCACGATTCACCAATGGGAGATCTCGCTTCAGGTTGTATACCCAAAACCAATAGGTCAACCGCAAGCAGAATGACTTGTGGTGGACAGCCTGTGCCACACTGAAGCTGAATGTAGGTATATAGGTGAGCGAGGAATGTGCATAAAGCTTTGCAACATTCCTACATCATTTCCTTTCTCCACAACTAAATTCGACCCTTAGAGAAGCAGCCGCTCAAAACAACGAGCTTTCAGCTGAGCTGCGCCAGACTGACCATGCCCCGTCATCCTTGAAGCAGAACAAGTCATAGGATTAGGGCGGAGGCTTTTGAGAGGGTTGCCAGTGATGGTGGATTGGGTGATGCGCCACCGAAGTATCAGGCTGCTATACTGGTGGTCAGGTAGAGTGTTGTGGATGTGCATTTGCTTTCTTTCGAGTCAGCCTCCGGCTGTTTCCATGCATGATATGTTCGATGTGCTGAGGATCAGAAGTTGAAAGTGCAGGACTTGATGCGTCATTGTATGAGTGATTCCTGGATCAATCGTCGGAAAGTTTTCTGGATTGACTACTTAGCTCTGTCCAGGGTCTCATGCTATTCTACTGTGTGGCAGCTGCAAAGAACACAGCACAGCACAGCACAGCACAGCACCCTCACCTCGCTCTGCGAAGGATTCACCGGTCTCGAGCTGGGTTTCAGATCCTTCTTCCTACTAACAAGATCTAATAGCACCGGCCTAGCGCTTGTCAAGGGTATAGTGGATCGACTAAGTCGTGGGCCCTTCTGAGGGCTTGGCACAAGCTAGACATGTGCAGGGTAGCTGTAGCTGTGGCTGAGGGCTATGGACCAGGCTGCGCGCCTGAGTATCGATCTTCGCGCAGCCATTGCCATCGACAATGGTGCACTCTGCTTCTTGAGATCACAAGGCTTCGACCAAGACGAAGTCAACAATGCTTGCATACACAATCTCTTGGGCACTTCTATGCCCAACACTCTCGGCTATCTTCTTTGGAATCACATTGCATACTTCGAATCAGAACCGACGGTACTGGTTGTTACTACCTCTCATCATCTTTCCGATCCTCTCACTTAACTCAGCAAGAGATCTCGGACTACCAATAGGCATTCGAACGCTCTGGACTCATGGCGTTCTGTTATACATGCTGCATGCCACATCATTACTATTCATCGAAAAATGGCCGTCACCAATCCCTTCGAATGGATTAAGTTTATGGCATTTCAAAGTCTCTACCACGTTGAGACTATGGACAAATTTCCGCATGATCGAACGTCAAAAGCCCAGCCAGAAAACAATCAAATCTCAAAGCCGACTGGCATTCATTTTGCTCCAAACTCTCAAGCTCACTATATATTACTACCTCCACATAACCCTCATCCCAACCTTCACGCAGGCAACTCTCGGCACGATCGAAAGCAAAGACCTCGCCGTCTCGAAATTTCAACTTTTCAACTTCACAACCCTCACACTCCGAGACTCAGCAATCCGCACCTACTTCTCCCTCTACTGGATCTGGGAATCTTTCATCCATCTCGATTCCTTCCACACGATCTTCTCCATCACATCCGTGGCAACCGGCATCGATCAACCTTCGTCCTGCGCCACCCCTCTCTTCGGACACCCTCACCAAGCAACAAGTATCCGAAACTTCTGGAGCAAATTCTGGCATCGACTCATCGCAAGATCTGGTTCGAATTATGGTCGACTCGTCGCAACAAATATCCTCAAACTCCAGCCTGGCAGTCAGATCCATGACCCCGTTGTGGCTTTCGTCGCGTTTGGAATTTCCGGCCTCATACATTCGTTTGTCGCATGGCAACATCATAGCAAGTCATGGGATCGAGACGTTTGGTGGTTTCTCGTCAACTTTGTTGTTGGAGGTTTGGAGAAGACGGTGATGACTTGTGTGAGAGGTGTGGCGAAGCGATTTGGGGTCTCGAGAGAGCTAAGAAGGCTCGAGGAGAGTTGGTTTGGATGTCTGTTTGGCTATGTATGGGTGCTGGGGTTCTTTTGGTGGAGTGTGCCGTTTTGGCAGTATCCGAGACTTGAAGAGCGGGCTTTGCGGCTTGAGTGGTGGAATGGGTATGCGGAGAGGTTGAGAGCGATTAAGGAGAGGAGGGAAGCTGCTGCTTAGACGGTCTTCGTGACTATTAGTTGCCTATCCGTATGGATGCTCCAGGCAAGAGATGAGACCAAGCGATGGATGGAGAGGCCCTCTTGCATATTCCTCGAGACTATCGACCAGATGCTTGCAAGAGCTGCTCTCAGATTCGTGCGGTTGCTGCACTGCTGAGGCTGTGCCACTATTCACACTTGGACAGAATTCTCGGTCTACTCTGTGCCAGCCGGGATGATTCAAGGCACAGTATGAATCATCTACCATTCATCAAGCTTCCATCTCCTCTCATGCCATTCTATCCGATGTGTTATGGGGCTCAGAGCAGTCCGGCTGGTCATCGGACAGTGTGTCTAGCTGCGGGCTGGAACAGGGGGTTGAAGACATCCTAGTAAAGCCGGTCAGCCGTAAGGCTGAGGTTCCAACGCAAGCTTTACTATGAGCCACTTGTTCTCAACAGCCGAAGCATCGCTTATTACCAACTGGGAGAGCGTTCTATTCTGTCGACTTATTTTAGGTATGACGAATGGCGCTGTTGAGGATCGACAGACCGCAGAAGACCAGTGCTCAAAAGTGGACAGGCTGTGTATGCACTGTTTCGCCAAAGATCTGCCGACCTGCACTACCTAGTTGCCAAGGACGTTGCCTCAGATTCTATCCTAATTTCCATGTGGCTCAGCTGCTTTATAGACCTATTTGCGCAGATGAAGTGCTTCTTGACCCTCGAAGATCCAGGTCAACTTGTATTCTCACGCCTTTCTGGCAACGCACCTTTTCACTTCTCAGAAATACTGCTAAAGATGGCCGACATGCAGGACCACAATCACGCAAGAACACAATCAATACTCCAACCACCGCCTTCGCCACTCACAATCGGAAGCAACCATATTTCCGAAGGCGAACGTATCCTCAACATCATATGTCCCGCCAGATACTTCACCTCATCAACATGTACCATCACCGACGAACACGGCGAACTCCTCTTCAAACTCGAGATCCCAGCAGCCTTTAAATCCTACAGCGTACGACGCACATTGAAAGATACCTCAGACCGAACACTCCTGGTACTTCGTCATCCAAATTCAAAAATCCACACTCTGGCCGTAGAAACCGAGACTGGGACGCAACTCTGTCTTATCAAGGATCATGGCCAGCATGTCAGAGACCAGACTGCGCAGATACATTTTGGAGAATGTTATGCGACGATCGATATTCGAGATGTGAATGCGATTGGGACGAAGACTTTGTATCAATTCCAAGGACAGCCTGTCGCGGAATTGGAGATGGTTGTTGATCATGAGCTTGGGCTTTTGACGAGCAAAAGTGATTCCGTCAGGACGGCGTGGAGGCTGAGAATTGCGCCTGGGGTTGATATGGCACTTTTCGTCGCGTTGGCATTTGCTCGGATAGAAATTTCGCAGTCCTGGCGTCGCTGAGAGGCGAGCCATTGAGATGTGAGAGTTGAAGGCAGTATCTCACGTCGATTCGTCGATGGAGCGTTGTGCTTATCTGAGAAGCAGCTGGATAATGGCTTACCGTTGTTCACAACAAACAAGGTAGACCAGACTTCGCGAACCTGAATCTCGGTGGCTGAAATTGTAGTCCTTTGCTATTGATCACAGACGCTATCTGCTCGCAAGAAGTCGAGAGCCACAATGAAGCTGGACGTAGCCTTGCTGTATTAGTCCACTCCCAGTAGGCCTCCGCTTGTGCAGTGGTTGGCCGCAAGTTCTTCCTCAAGTAAGACCAAGCTGAAGATATCACTGCTCTCAAACGACATTCTGATAAATCCTTCCGAAAACCGATAGCCTTGTTGCTGTTTTCGTTTCTTCATGTTAGAGGCCGAACCCTGTCTGCACTATAATGGACATTCTCCACAGGCGCTTACGGCACTTCACCGGCATTGCGGCGCTACATCTAGTGTGCTTCAGCAGACTAGCCGGTGCTATTAGGTCGGGTCCTAGCGGCACCTATAGTGGACGATGGATGCGTGTCTGTTCGAATCTTGCTCTGCCACAATGAGCTGCTCTTGGAAGCACACACAGCGAGATACTATGCGTCGTAGCCGTCACGCTATGGATTCTGGTCTGCAAGAGTTTGTTCGTTCGTAGTAGACACCTTCCCAAGACAATAACAGCGGGTCGTGGGAGCGAGTTGCTGTCCGGATCTGGGAAGCCATGTCGGTCGCGTCAATCTGAATGCAGAGGATCCATTGATTACGACGCGGATCAGGAGACCACCAGCGTTGCCAAATTGCTGTACCGGCTGTCGAGCATCAGTATCGTGATCAGGCTGAGAAAGTGTCGTTTTCGCTGAGGCGTCGAATTGAATAGCACATGGGGATGAATCCATCGCAAGGCTGAGGTGTGTCCAGAGCCTGGGACGCCAGCGTGACTTGATGAAGAAAGTGGATCGCGCTGTAAGCTAGGGTAGCATGCCCTTGCCAAGGATAGCATCGATCCTGTTGATACAATTACAGATGTCTACAAGCCGACCATGGTGGATCCAAGAAGATCCATGTGTTGGTTTTCGCCGATGCGGAAATAGGATTCGAGCCGTGTCCATGATCTCTTTGCTCCGAGCCTCCAGTCAGGATTGATGCGCAATGCCAGAATAACGAAGGAAGTAGCGCGTCTCGTACACTCTCCATACAACACAGCTGGTTGTTGGTTTTATCGACCGCAGCAACGACGGTTTCGTCACCGGTATGGTTCAGGAAGGAGTGGCATGGGCCACAATGATATCAGCTCTTCGCTCCGACAAAGATATATAACAGTCCTCTGCACACCTACAATCTCGTTCATCATCAGCATCAACATCATAACAATCTCCAGCATACAAGCCCACTCAGCTTCACTACCGCTTCCAACATCATCAACTTCAGCCTCGTCACTATCCAAGACAACCCAAACCTCACCAAATCCTAAACAACAACTTCAAAATGGTTTCCGCAAAGCAGGTCGCCGTCGCCGGTGTCGCAGCCGTGGGCATGGTTCAGTTCTGCCCAGCTCCATTCCTCGCAGCATTGACAGCAGTCGAGGTGATGACCACCGTGTCCGGTGTCGTCGGCGCCATCGGCGGTCTCGCCGGTGGAGCAGCCGCAGTTGCCAGCGCTGTTTCGGACGCCAAGGGCAAGAGAAAGCGATCTGAGGGCGAGGTTGACTTCTTCAGCCGCATCAACAAGCGTCAGGAAATGAATGCAGCGGCCATCGAGTCTTGCCACCAGCAACTTGGATCAGCCACCGTCGGATTTCAATCTCAGGGGACCGGAACTGGCAGTGAGTGACACCTTGACCAATCATCATGCTTTGCAAGCTGACTTGTTACAGACGTCCTTGTCACCGGAATTCCATCCAGCTGCATGACGCTCCTGACTGTCATTACTGGCAAGTACAACGAGGGCAACCCAATTCCTATGGGCAGCGATTCTGCTGTATTCCAGAACCTGAGCGACGAGTCTCTCCAGGAGCTTATCGACGCTCTCAGCGCTCACGCTTAGAGAATTTCGACCATCGCCAGCATTTCGGGGTAGTTTCATGGGAGCAGGAGTAGATCGGGAGTAGCTTAGATTTCGTAGCACCACAATCGTTATATCCAATTCGAAAATTAGCTTCCAGAGTCTTGTTGCTTTCGGCTTTGTGGAAGAATCTGAGCAAAGAATCTTGACGTGACGTTTCACAGAAGGACGCGAAGCTTTCGGCAGGAAGAACGGTGAAACGAAACCCCTGTTGTCATTGCACCTAGCCGTTGCTGTTACTGTCTCCCTCATTAGCCATAACATTATATCGTACCTTTCTGGGTTCCCCGTAGCAAGCTCCAACGGATGTCAGCCGGATCTAAGTAGCAGTCGTCCAAGTCCTGCTGGGCTAACACATACTTGAAGTCCAATTCATCTGCATTGCAACACTATCTTCAAGCTTCGAATATTACGCCCAAATGTCATTCTCTGCATCAAAATATGCCGCATCTGAATACGGGAGCATACGCCAGAATCTCCCAGCAGACTATAATCCTTATTAGGCTATGTTTTTGCCACATGAGCGATGTCGATACTTACATGGCAGGGGCGTGCTGACCGGCCCAGTCGCTGTTGATGTTCTGCTGGTTGGAGAAGCCGTTGAAGAAGAGGATGACGTCGAAAAGACTGGCGATGTGCCGTTGCCCCAAGTCCTGGTCTGATCGTAGAAAAAGTTCATAAACTCCGTAGATGCATCGACCTGCTGCGGACTGGTGTTTGCCCAACAGTGGTTGCAAGAATTATCAGTTATGGTGATTTGCGTGATGATACCAGTGTTGTCTGCATTTCCAAATCCGTATCGAATGTAAGAAGGGCCCGTGGCCATGGTGGTGTTGGTACGGCTGTATCCCTGGCGAGCTGCCCATTCGGTAGCCCAATGTGGAATCTCGGGAAGCACTCGGTTTCGTCTGAATCCACCATAATAGTTAATGGTGGCATCATTCACTCCATGCACCTCCATGTAGGCGACATTGTTTCTCGAAGGTGAACAGATAGCCTGGAATAATTAGCAAACTTCGCTGGGATCAGAATGTCACCCTTACCTGAACAGGTGTGTTGACTGGGTCGACGGTGCGAGGATCTTGAGCCGAGTTGGTATTATTTGTGTACATGGCAGCAGACATACCAGTGAACACAGATATAGTAGAGCTCATGACTGGGTCGCATGCCAGCACCTGGACAAGACCACCGCCATTACTGTAGCCCGTGACCCAGATGCGACCAGTGTCAATGCAGAAACTCCCTAGTAGAAAAGCAATCAGAGATCTCACGAAGCTGATGTCGTCCAAGTTCTTGTACTGAGAGCCTGTTGGGCCGTAGTCGGGATTCGAAATGAAAGCGTTGCCAATACCAGTGACATACACAGCAATTCCAAAAGGATTCCGTGTCCCGTCATTGAACTTTGAGTCGCTCTGGATCGAATACGCATCTCCTCCAGTACCATGGAAGCCCAGAATAAGCGGGGACGCCCTATTATTGTAATAGTAACGAGGAATGTGGACAAGATACTGTCTGGTGTAGCCATCGGAGCCGGTGTAGCTGTAGTTAACGCTCGCCCCGTTCGGCACTAAGCCTGGCCAGAGGGCCTGTCCACAGCCTGTTGATGCATTGGCTGTGCCCGCCAGAGGAGGGATTGCATAGTTGGGATTGGGTGGAATACTTCGGACAATAACACTCAGCCCGCTGTTCGCCGTAAGAGCAGTGAAGCCCGTCTTCATGTAGCAAGTAGTGCCCTGTAAAGTGGCGGATTGACATCCTGTATATGCGTCACATGCAGCCATACAGCCAGCAAGGTCTGAGACTGTCTGTTGCGACACGGATGACGGAGAGTTATCAAATCCGCAGTAAACCGTATAGACACTGCCGCAAGGCGAGGTATACTGGGTTTGATTGGCGCCGGGGCAAGCAGGGGACGACGGTGAGACTGCGCCAGAAGTGGTGCACACGCCAGTAAAGCCGGATGGGTATGGCCCTGTGGCTGTAGCTGTTGCAGTCTGCATCTCATCAGTATTGCTCCAAAGCAGCTCTCGTGTTATGCACTGTTCATGAAGATCGTGTCCACGATGAATTGACATGTATACTCACCGGAGTGGAAGCAGCGCCTGATGTAGCTGCAGAGGTAACCTACATTTAGTTAGCAATGGCAATCAACAGGAAATGTGATGAATAGCCTACCGTTGCAGAAATTGAAGCTGGCGTTGAAGAACTCTGTTGAAATTAGCACTGCTAACTGCTTGGCTGTCTCGACGAAGTCGACCCACAGACGAGGTTGATGTTAGTGTCGTAGACCTGACTGTAATTCGGGTCGCGAAGTCTTCGGTGGCGAAGAAGGTAATGCTCTCCTGAGGTACGTCCGCGTAGTCCTTCATGTAGCACACACCACCATTTCCACCGGTTATACCTGACGGCTCTGCATTGTCATAGCTGAATTCGAAGCTGGTGCACTCCTCCTCGGCATTGCAGATGGCAAAACAGGAAGCCATATCGGCCGCATTGACTTGACCTATTGTGACGGCGCCGTTTGCGTTTCTTTGGCAATAGATCTGTTTGTCAGTCAATTAGAGCTCGAGATTTTGTCGTTCAAGTGACGACGCACAGCCCAGAGATTGCCCGCGGAATCTTGCCAAGTAGAGCCATTGTAGTATGGGCAAGGCTGTTGCGCAGAAGCTCTTATCATGTGAGCACCGCCATAGAATGATCCCCATTGATTGTTGGGTGTCGTGCCAGCGTCCAAAACATAGTTTGAGAGCTCTCGGTTCTGGTAGTAGCAAAGGCCGGAGCCACTTGTGGCACCTGTAGACTGTCAGAATCACGACGTCCTTGAGCATCATCGCGTTTTCTTACTGTTTACCGATCCGACAAAGTAGAAGCCTACGCAACCGGGACGTTTGTCACAGCCTCGAAAGCAAGCCGAGACTCCTCGTCCGTTCGTGCCACCATTGTTATTGTAGTATGTCTTCCTGTTTCGCTGGCCGCAATTCATCTGCCATAGAGCGCCGAAGCTATCTGTGAATGTTCCGTTGGCATCTCCGTTGTTGAACGGGGTCAGACCTGCAGTACACGTCGGAGCGAAGGTCCACGCTTGCGTAGCTGTTGGTTGGAAGAGGTCTGCATTTGGCGACTGCTGTGCGATTGCGGGCTGTGTTAGCACTTGAAAAAGCAAGATACCGATGATATTGGCAGATATGGACGGAAACCCCATGGCCATTGGACTCTCGGTGTGAGCGCGCGAATCAAGATGTACGAGAGTTAGGAGATAGAATGAGAATGCTGGAACGGACGTCTCTGGCGAGAATGTGGGTCGCCTAAGCAGTGACCTCCATGAGAGCGCCACAGCAATGCTGGCCTGTAGTCCTGGCCCTGTGCTGGCCGGCTCTTTATCGATTCACCTCTCTGGCTAATAATAACGGTAGAGGACTGTGTTGACTGTCTGCCCACCGAGCTGGAGAGCTCCTGTCCTACCCCCCTTTTGCATCGAGATTGATGTCCAAGGCATGCAGTTCTTGGGTTGCCGTCGGTAAGTGTGCATTCCTCTCAAGGCGCGGCACGTGTGACCGCACAAGCTTTGGAATTTGTGTTCTCCCTCCACAACTGTCCATTGGGAACGGTGTTTTCCAATTCAGCCACGAGGCTAGTCTTGTGAATGTTGGGTCTCTCGAATCTCGATGCTAAGCTAAATGGAGCGCTTGACTTGGGTTGGAGTTTTCTACGCTGTAATCGCTATCGCTCGCGGAATGCATCTTCGATGTGCTTCTGGTTTGAATCAACGATGATCAACGCGATTGTGGTCTGAGACTGGTTTGTTGGGAGGATTGTGGTGGATGCCAGTAGAGTCGTGAAGCTGCAGCGTCGACCATCAGACCAAGCGGGCTTGGCGCCAAGGCCTGCATGCTCGCACTGCCAGCGGTTCCTCGATAACAGACAGGCTGACTCAGAAATGAGCACTAACCGTCTACGGTCCTATAGAGTACACGTCCGGACTTCACGGCTCTACTGTTCACATCACAGGGTTATCATCGACACACTCTGCTATGAGCACGAATCACGCAGAATGCGCGCCATCTCGTTCAGATGATGCAGCCGAAACGCAGGGAAAATATGTGAAGAACCGCATCACGATCGCCATGCTAGCAAACACAGCAAGGCCCTCACTCTGGGCATATGCTGAATCAAAAGACTCAACCGGCGAGAACAAAGGGTAGCAATCAAGCCGTGGCATACTGAGTCGGTGATAATGTGGCTTATTTCTGCCTATGAACGCTCAAGCATTTCAAGCCGACGATGTCGAGCAGGGCATCTCAGCTGCGGACAGAAAAGCCCGGATTCTCCTACACCACTCTCTCCGCACATGGAGTATTCAGCGCCAACGATCGAGACTACCTCAAGCTGTTCCACAACGGGATCGTGTGCGATGGCAAGCGCTGTCGCACGAGCAAACCCCATATAGCAGGTCCAAGATACACGTGTTCTGAATGCGAAGACTTCGATCTGTGCCTCTCCTGCGCTCGGGACAAGGGAAATGGCCATAATGCTTCACATGAGTTCTTCAGGTGTGTGGTTCCTCCAAAAATTGCGGATCCCATCGTAGCAGAGCGGAAATCTCGAGATAGTGATCCAGCGTCTATCATTCAAAAGGGCGACCGGTGTGTCGACACGAAGACTGGCGAGCGCAAGGAAGCTGGGGAATTGCTTGAAGATATGATCTCAGCTCGCGATGGAAGCCATCAGGAAACTACTCATGAAGTACAGAGCAACCTACCGGAAGAAGCAGACCGGAGACAGCAGCGATTGGCATTCGACGAGACGAAAAACCTGGACATCAAGCACGATCACAACAGTCAAGCCGCAAGCCAAAGGCAAGGCGAGGAAAAGCATAGAAAGTGCCTTGTCGATTGAAACCGAACATAGCTGCTAAGGCGAATGGTAACACGGAGTAAGTTGTCCATCGGACAGAGACGATAAATCAGAGCGTCGCAACGCCATCGATAAACCTAGACAAAAATCTTAATAGCCTCTTCAAAGTCCCCATCAATCATCTTCATCACTTCCTCGCCACCAGGCCGCTCACTCTCCGGCGCCTTGGCCACCAACGCTTTCCCAAGCTCATTCGTCAACTTCCTCAAATCCCCCATATCGCCAGACACAGTACTCTGCAAACCCGCCGCCGCCAACTTCTCCTTCTTCTCCTTGAGGCTCGCCATGCAAGCCGCGATATTCGGCTCCAAGATATCTCGAACGTAAGCCGTGATATTCCTGGCCTCTTCCTCGCTCACAACTTCGCTGGCATTGGCGTCGCAAATGGTATTCTTAATGTCTCGTCCGAGTTTGGCTTCGTCGCTGGAGATGCTTGCTGCTGCCAGGAGACCTCCTGAGTAGGCTTTCAGAGTGGCCGTGAGTTTTTGGACCGAGGCATTGATGGTTTCGAGATTGTGTTGTGATGAGGCTGCATCGCGGGGCGTGAGTGCTGCTTTGGCGGAAGCTGCGAGCTGGCTGAACTTGGAGAGTCTCAACATCGTGGCTTGAAGTACGACTTGGAGCGTCTGGTTCGCTTTCTCTTTGGCTTCTGTTTCTGCCTGTATATCGTACCGCAGATCCATGCCAACCTCCGAGGCATTGTGAGTAGCTAGCTACTGAAGTGACCGAAATATCACCAAGCGAACCTACCAATCTCCGGGGTTTGATGCAGTCTAGTGGCACAGCTGTCAGGCAGTGAAATACCAGAACGCCTCCTATTGCGAGCTGGACATCGAGCTGGGGCCGAGGCTTCGCGAGCCATTGGAAGTGTCACATGGAAGATCTGGAGTTGTGGCATGCGTGCGTGCGACACAGATATTATCACGGTGCCTAGGTCCACATAAGATGTCTAGAAGGGCTGTGTACAAGGCTCCAGAATCCTCGTCATGATCGTTGGTGGTGTGTGAGTAGAAGTGTAAGCGTCATCGTTGGTCGTTGGAAGTCGCAGGCATTTTCTCGGCCGAGTGATCGGCATCACCTTCTCCATCCACCTCGTCAACACTCCAATAATCTGTACTGCGCCATACCCAGTACTCTCTACATCACGAGTCAGCGGACAATTCCAACCTTGAGACGCGATCAGTAGGGGTGCTGTTAGTAACCACTTGTCGGTGGAAAGCAACGTTAGTAACAAAACAACGTTAATAACCAGTTAGTATCAATATTCATGCCTTAGGTGTCTATATAGACCTCACCTCTTTATAGTATAGAATAGACTAAGCCTATAGCAATAGCATAGTGCCTTCGTAACTATCTCGGTACTAATGTCCTTTATAGATCCGTCTCTTCCGACTTAGCTAAGCTCAATTTAGTATAGATTAGTATAGAGATTGCTTATATAGCTCTTCCGAGTAGTAGTTGCTTAGGCGACTACTTAGCAGAGGGTTACCTAGCAACTATACTACTAGGGTTAGTAGAATAGTAGGTTTACTAATATTGTCTAAATAGCCTAAAACTAGATAGTTCGAGAGGTATTATTAAGAGAGAATTGCCTACTGTTTTTCTACCTGTTTCGACTACCTAATCCTCCGATTTTCGCATTTCTAGCAATTCTACGAATCTTATAATTCCGACTTTTTTAAAATGCCTCGTTTAAAGGACCTAGTTAACCTTAACTTCTCCTAAGTCGATACCGCTAATATAGGCAAATTTGTAAGGTATATCTAGTACGATAGCGGGAAAGGAACGATAGTAGAAGGAAGCCTATTACGGAAGAAGGCGCACCTAGCGAAATGTTAGAAGTATTTAGACTATAAGAGGGCTTACTATTCTAACGATAAAGAGGCGCCGCCGCGCAAGCAACGTACGCTGCTATTTAGTGTCGCTAAGTCTAAGAAGGTACGTAATTTAGCTATTACGAGGGCGATATTATATAGCGGAAGGCTATTTAATCTCGTAGACGCGAGATTCTATCCTAAATAGCGCGAGGCCTTCTATACCTTCGATACTAATTATAACCCTCTAAGTCGCGATAAGGTAGTAGATTGTATCGATACGGTGCGAGCAGAGGTCGAGAAGGACGTTAAGGCGGTGTTTAATGCGCTTTGAGACCTTAACTTTAGCGCTAATAAGAGTAAGAGCCGCGGTAGTACTCGTTTCTACAACCTGTTAGCTAATATAGTGTCTAGCTCGTTCTTCTATAACCTACTAGACATAAAGAACTCTAACGCTAACGCTATTACCCTCGCGCGGTAGGTAACTAAGCAGGTAGCGCCCTTTATTAATAGTAACCTTAAACGATAGAATAGCCTATAAACCGATACCTACGCGATAATAAGATTACTCTAGGACCGACTCGCCGAGAATCTACTTACTAAGCATATAATTTGCGTCTTCTACGACTCGTATAGTATATAGCTATATATTAGCGACTAGGGTAACTATTAGAAGGACTCGTACCTGCCGTTCTATAGCGACACGCTCCGAGAGGCTTTATACGTACTTGCCTTATTTAAGAGGTCGAAGAAGGCTTAGAATATCCTAAAGGCCTTTACTAAGGACAACGAGGCTATTTTAAGGGCATTTGCTATCGCCTGTCTTACTCGCTAGAGGTTATACTATGCTATAATACATAGCCTGTTTATAGTAATAACAACCCTTTAAGACTGCTCGAGGGTTATAGCTTATAGGCTATTCTAAGGCTCGAATAGTCGCCTCGCAAAGGGCGCCTCTACTGCCTTTAAGACTATTAACTCGCCTCTATTCTAGAGCCGCCTATAGAGCCTTTATACACTCCTTTAGCTAATTAACGAAGTACGGCTAGTTAGTAAGAGCGACACCTCTAAGGTTAGCGATATAGTGCCTCGCTAGTAGCAACTGCGTTGCTCGATTAAGTAGGCGCGCCTGCCTTATTAGAAGGACCTATTATCGCTCTTCGACCTCCGGTTTATTAAGTAAACACAACCCGTCTACTAGGTAGCGTACTCGTTATATATTAACAATCTATTAGTTTCTCGAGAATTTAGTAACCGCGAAGAAGAATGCTGCATTGCCTTCTTTAAGCGCTATTTTGCCTACGAAGACTACGATCCTTCTATATTCGAGCGCTATCTACGATTTAACGACGAATTTATCGAATTCCGAGACTCTACGTAACGCTTCTTCGCTATTAGCAACTACTACGAGCTTAGTCGGCACCGAGAGCGCGGCAATATTACTGCTTATTAGGACTTCCTTACTCGTAAAGCGCCTCTTATAGCGGAAGTCGCCCTCCGCCTATATAGAACACCTACTAACTTAGTGCCTTCCGAGCGAGCCTTTAGCGCTATAAATTTTATATAGAACGACTATCGCTCGAAGCTATCTGCTACGCGCACCGACGACTATACCTATATCTATATAAATAGCCGCGCCTTACGTAGGCGACTAGTAGAAGAGATAGTAAGACGGTAACGATAAGCTAAGTTACGAGAGATATAGTAGCGACAGTTAGTAACTAAGAAAGAGATTAGGAAGGCGGAATTAGACGCATTGCTTGCCTTTAAAGAAGCTATAATAAATAACTACTGCTTGCTACTAAGCGACCCTCGCTATCTCTATATACCTAACCTTAAACAGCTATTTAATCTATATAGTCTATCTTACTACTAAGAAGATAACGACTTCGAAGACGAGCCTATTAATTATAAAGCGCTCTTCGAGGCGATAACGAGCAGTTAACTACTATAGTACTTACTATTCTTTAAGCTAGTTAATAGCTAGGCTTCTACTAAATACGACCCTCTAGTTAGCTATACGCTATTTAGTTAGTCGCTCTTATAAGACAATAATACTAATAACAGCTAGCAATAGCTAGAGATATATAGTAACTATACTAGTACGGAAGCGCTTAAACAACAAGCGCTCTAACAACGGCCGCATTATTAAGCTTAAGAAGTAGTCTATTCTATAGTAAGAAGTGGTCTATATAGTAGTCTTAATCTATAGCAAGAAGTAGTCTTATTCTATAGCTATATTACCTTTAATATAGTATTACCTTCTACCTCTAGTTAGCCCTAGTTAGCCTTATATTACTAATAACTTAGTAGACAAGAGCAACGTTATTAATATAGTTAGCAACGTTAGTAACGTTGCTAACAATTAATAACCTAGCACCTCTAGCGATTAGAAGGGAGGCATATTTAATACCGCACGACTAGCGTTCCTAAACCGGATATTTGTTTATAGTTTGTTTACTTCTCGGTATATATATATATATCTTCCGGTCGCGTTCTTTCTCCCTTCTATATTAACCTCGCTATCGTAAGTACCGTCCCTCCCTCTATCTACCGCTAATTTTAACGCGTAGGACGATATATATCGTAGACGCGGTATATATATCTCGCGTAGGGGTCCCTTTCCGGCATTTTAGCCGGGAAATTTGACCTCGCTGTCGCCCCCCCCCTCTTCGGAATCCCGCTCCGCCCCGGGGCAAAGAATAGTAGGGGCCCCCGCTAGCCGAGACCGTCGGACGGCGGGGTCCCTCCGTAGGGAGGTACGACCGTAGGAAGGGGGGACCCGTCCGTAAGGTATGCTCGAGGCGCAGGGGTGCTATTCTGCGCGAGACACTGCCCCTTCCGCCGGAGGCCATTAGCATCTTTGTTTTCAAAAACGTCGCGAATGTGTGTCAAAAGTGACGTATATGTCGTAAATCCTGTAGCAGGTTGCCCTCGCAACGAGCGTGGGGGTCAAATGTCTGTGCATGCGGTATTAAATTTGGGCCCATCAGGAGTCTTCCTTGGTCCCTGCACAATCGTAAAATATACTATCAACACCATGTATGCTACAATCACGATACGCTACGACGCACGACCGTCTCTTGCACCCAACCCGTCCGTCATCAATCGATCAACTTTTCGCCGCTCAACGCCAAATGCCAATGTCCTGTGTTTCCCAGCCTGTCACCACTATCCCTGTCACGAGTCGCAAAATACCGCTAGGGTTTCGTTCGCTCAACAGGCGAAGCTTACTCGTGCCAAGTTGGTTCTTCATATTGGGGAAATGATTCGATTTCGCGAGCATCGTAAGAGCGCCTTAGGCGTCATCAGTACCACCAGCGTCAATGTCGGGGCAACACGATTCGGTGCGGCTGGTACACGCTGACTGCGGACTGGTACGTCTAGTCCATATTTTCTGCTTCGACTCTGAGGGCGATTTTTGGGGTGGAGAATGGCCTACCATCCGCCCCTCCCTTCCTCAGCAATCTTGCCTGACGCCTCCCGTCGACCTCTCAGACCAGTCTGCTGCTCTGAAGCATAGAGATTGGCATCAGCGATGTCAGCACCAGTTCGCGAGATAACGCGTGTTTGCTGGTGTTTTGGTGGACTAGGCGATCTTGAGTTCTGTGGTGTCGGATAGCCGTACATTCCTCGTACTGCGCTGCCGTCGAAATTTGGAAGATTGCCAGGGCTGTTACCGCGAATGCCACTGGTCGCCGAAGCAAGATCGCCATATTGCTTGCGCTTTGGACTGGCACTCATCGTTGTCTTCAGCGATGGTGCGGATTCCGAGTAGACGGACGAGGTTGCAGTCGCATGGGATTGAACAGTCGCAGTCCGAGCGACACCAGTCTCGATCAGCTGGTAGTCGGAATGCGTGTCCGGGCCGGCTAAGTCGTGAACTGAAGTGGTTGGTGTCGGAGGATTCATCTTCAACGGCTGCGGTTGTGCGTGGGCATCCGTGACGAACGAGTCATGCTTCTGCAGAGGAGGAAGTTTGACATTTGGGAGTGTTGGCTCGCGGTTATGGCCACGGTTGTTCTTGCGGCGTGGTGCTCCTAGGTCTGATGTACTGTCCTCCTCCAACACATACCAATTGTCGTTCAGCAAGCTGTCCTTCTGCTGAGACTTGACCAGATCCTTCGATGGAGCTGATGCATGGCGGTCGGGATTTCCTTGACGACTCATCGGCTGAGTGGAGAACCTGGGGACGGCGGGGATATTGCCATAGTCGACAACTTTCCCGTGGTCACCATCGTTTACGAGCGTACCAGCACGTGAGCGAGCGCCACCGGGGACATCCACACGAGAGCTCCTAGCTGAGTATGGTCCTTGGTTGATCGAGAACTCGTCGTACTGTTGGCGCGAAAGACGTGCCGAGTTTGGATTATGCGGTGAGTACGTGTTGTCGGAGTCCGTCCTGGTGTGACCCCAAGGAATTGTCCTCGAATCCGGCTCCTTCGCAGTGAACGGTCTTGAGTCACTGACATTAAGCGTGCTTCCACTCAAGTATCCTGCCTTCTTCTCCGACATATCCGTGGACACTGATGACAGAGTTGCCTCAGAGTTCTTGTACTTGTGCTTCTGAGATCTGCTGCGGTTACTGCCAGTCAAGTTATCCTCGAGAGGATTCATATCAGGCGGCAGATGTGAGATCTTTCTGAACATCACGATCAGATACAAGTCCAGGCCAACGCTGACCAGGTGCAAGGCTCCGACGGCAATGCTTGCAATGAATGTCACATATATGACTGTTGTCGTGGCGTATTCGGTGCTGAAGAAGCTCGTCCACCGGTCATCCGTGCCTGGTTGGAGGTTGTAATTCTGATTCGCGTACAGGGCGATGAAGACGTAGAATGGTGTCAAGCTGGTGTCCGTGAACAAGGCGAAAAAGTGATAGCTTGCACTGCTATTCGGGGTCCGGCCGTTGGCAGGTCTCAGGAGGTGGTAAATGGCATACATGGTGATGACAGAGTCCCATGCTGGCTGATGACTTTGTCAGTAAACCGTTTCATCAAGTCGACCTACGCATGCTTACCGCGACGCGAATCATCCAGCCTGGGCCATCGTTCGCCATCTTCAAGCAAATGACGCAGACCAATATTCCGAGCGCTCCTATCTCTTGGTGGCACCTGAGCACGAACTGTAGCCACCTCGCCCAGATGACCTTCTTCTTGGTACTCGGTGGCATCGGCTCGTGGGTGATTTGGGGTTGGCCAACAATCATGTAGCTGTCCGGATGTTGGTTGAAGTTGATCAAAGGCTTCCCCTGTTGCTGTGCCTTGCGCTTCTGGCGCTCCGCCCGCTCTTGCAATGCAGCATAGTGGGCTTGTGTTGCTGCCCTGGGATTGAAGTCGGAGGATGGATAAGCGAGCGACTGCCTGGCCTCGATTCGATCGTAGAGGTATGGTTGCTCAGGCATAGTCTCTCAGTGAGGACCGCCTGGGGCGTCTCGGGTCGCGAGCTGTGACCGATGGTCGTGGTAACGACAGTGTAGATGTCTGGTGACAGTGCGAGGGACTGCTCGCCAGTTCAAACTCTTCTAAGGATGGTAGAAGCTCGATAGTCTCTGGAATGTAAGGCTCAAGATCTTGGCCCTAGTGGGATCGAATGCTGGCAGAGCTGGCTGGAGAGAGTGGTGCTGCGGTAGCACAGCAGGGATGGGATGGGATGGTCGATGTGCATCATGCATGGTTGTGTTTGTTCTCGGCGTCACGTGCGTAGCCACGGCAACAATCTTATCAATCGGCCGCATCTACGACTCCGACTCCGACTCCGCAATCGCAGTGCTTTCTTCCTGTCACTCTTCTCCCGTTTCAGTCTTTCAAGATTCACCCAGCGAGGCCATGCTTGGGAGGACTGCGGCGTATGTCTGCCGTCGCTGTCGAATCGCCGCAAGGGGCAATGCTGCCGTCCAGCGGAGGAGGAAGAGGGTCGACTACAGCACCGTCGCCTCACGCAACAGGCCCCTGCAACTCGCCATCATCGGCTCCGGACCGGCTGGCTTCTATTCTGCATACAGATTGCTCAAGCAGCTCCCGGATGCACGAGTGGACATGTATGAGGGCCTGCCTTCGCCGTATGGACTGGTTCGGTTCGGCATTGCGCCCGATCATCCCGAAGCAAAAGTAGGATCCAGCGGCGCGAGAGAGAAAATACAGCACGATGGCTGATCGATGTATGTAAGTAGAAGTGCGCAGAGACGCTGCCGGACGTCGCGAAATACCCTGGCTTTAGCTACGTAGGCAATGTGCCGGTTGGTGACGCTCCACTGCACTTGCCGCTCTCATCAATAGCACCACACTACGACGCTGTGCTTTTCGCGTATGGAGCCTCGAAAGACAAGAAGCTGGGCGTGCCAGGCGAGCATCTACAAGGAGTACATTCTGCACGAGCGTTCGTGGGATGGTACAATGGCCTGCCTCAGTATGCACATCTGAACCCAGACCTGCAATCCGGCGATACTGCCATAGTGCTTGGCCAGGGCAATGTCGCCTTAGACCTTACGCGAATCCTTCTCATGCCCCTGGAAGAGCTTAGGAAAACGGATATCTCAGAGCATGCCGTAGAGGTACTCAGTAAGAGCAAGATTAGAGACGTTAAGATCATCGGGCGAAGGGGGCCACTCCAGGCACCTTACACAATCAAGGAGCTTCGTGAGCTCACGAAACTACAAGACGTTGGGTTCGTCCCCCCTCCAGAGGGCTGGGACGAGCTCATCCAGATTGAGCGTAAGAAGCTGCCTCGTCAGCTGAGGCGCATCGTGGAGGTGCTTGAGAAGGGCAGTCAGACGCCAATCGAAAAGGCATCCAAGGCATGGCAGTTGGGCTATTTACGCTTCCCGGTAGAATTCATGGCGAACAAGAAAAATGGCCCAGATCTCGCAGCCGTAGGCTTCGAGCAGATGGAATACGTTCGGCCACTGAATGAATATTTGACAGGCGATCCTCAGCAGTCACTGTATGCACTTCGCGCAGCGAAAGTCAAAGCAACAGGCCAAAAGTCCATGATCACAGGCACGCTGGCCTTTAGATCTATTGGATACGAATCCGAAGCTTTGCCTGGAATGGATGCCATTGGTGTTCCATTCGACACCAAAAAGGGCATCATACCGAACGATCGCTATGGACGCATCTTGTCACCGGATCGTGGCCCCGGTGATCTGACCGCAGGCCATGTCCCAGGGATGTACTGTGCTGGCTGGGTGAAGCGTGGTCCCACTGGGGTTATCGCTAGCACATTAGACGATGCATTCACGACTGCAGATGTCATTGTGAAGGACTGGAAAGACGGGGTGCCTTTCAACGAAGGCGGTGACTGGTCGCGAAAGGCTGGCTTAGAAGAAGTGAAGAAGACCATTGCGGAAAGGGGGATTCGTTCTGTCAGCTGGCAGGACTGGGAGAGGATCGATGCAGAAGAACTTAGACGTGGCAAGGAGAAGGGCAAGGAGCGAGAGAAGTGCAGAAGTGTACAGGACATGTTGCAGATACTCGACGGCTGATCTCTGAAATAGAGCTTGGGCGACTAGATCATATTGACATATCCTGTGCGTCAGTCCTTTCGAGCCAACGCCAACCATGCCTTGAGGGCGTCATTATGTTGGACTGCCAAACTCGCACTTCTTCGGGGAAATGCCGGTCTATGCCCTTCCAGGTCAGACTTCCAAGGACGCCATACGGGGAAAGATTCTGCAGACCCCAGATAAGTTATTGTATGAGCAGTGACACGCTTGAAGCCTTTAACTAATGGCACAAAATTCTCAGGAACTGCAAAAAAAAAACGCGCCCAAGAGCACAGAGGATCATTGCATCGAACGTCTTTATCGGCTACGGCGAAGAGGTCGGCATACAAAGCATTTTCGCATTGGAGCGAGCATCTCCTCACCTCATCTCCACCTGGGGTACATATTGCCGTGTTCCGACGGAGCGAAGGACTCTACTGGAGTGGCTGCAAAGTACCGATCACCCCGGATACCATTTTGCGGCTTGCCGAGCCAAGCCAAGGTGAGGTCGATGAAGGAACGAGGTCATTCGCTACACATGGCCGGTCTCAATCTGACAGGACTTTTTACAAAAGAAGTGAATTCCTTTGTGGCGAGGTTGTTGTAGGCTAGCATTTCACAGCTAGGACATTGTTCAACCTAGTGAGTGTTACATTACTCTAGACACTCCTTCGTTACTAGCTCTACAATGTCACCTTCTACTCGGCGGCCAGTGCGCATTGGCGGTGCGAGCGGCGGCTTCACCGACCGCGTTCGAGCCATCAACTCTCTCGCCAGCAATGAAGATGTGGATGTCATAGTCGGCGACTGGCTCTCAGAAATGACCAGGACAATCCACGGCTCCGGCAAACAACGCACGATCAAAGACCTATCCACAAAATCTCAGACCTTCAACGAGCTATCTTTCGAACAGCAGCTGGAAACAGCATATTTCGCCGAAAACTTCATGGACTGTTTCGAACCGGCTATCGACAGTCTGGCCAAGAATGGCGTCAAGTTAGCCGTCAACGCTGGAGCATCCGATACCGAGGTTTTGGCCAAACTTGTTCAACAGACGGTGAAAGCAAAGGGATATGATCTTAAGGTTGCTTGGATTTCTGGTGATGAGCAGACTGAGAATGTCCGGGAGCTGATTTCTCGGGGTGAGACTTTTGAATCGCTTATGCATGGACGCAAGATTCAGGATTGGGAGCAAGAGATTGTGTGCGCGCAGTGTTACCTCGGAGGGCTTGGGATCGCAGAGGCACTGAGAGCGGGAGCTGATATCGTCATCGCTGGTCGTGTGGCCGACGCTGCTCCAACGATTGGTGCTGCTGCTTGGTGGCATGAATGGTCTCGAGATCAGCTGGATGAGCTTGCCGGAAGTCTTGTGGCAGGCCATCTGATCGAGTGCTCGGCGTACGTTACAGGAGGTTATATGTCTTCTTTCAAGGATTTGCTGAAAACTGGCAAGCATGTCAATGTTGGCTTCCCGATCGCTGCTGTTGACTACAGAGGAAACTGCACAATCACAAAAGAGAAGAACACTGGCGGTTGTGTGACCGTCGACTCTGTTACCAGCCAGCTCCTTTACGAAATACAAGGTCCCCTGTACTACAACTCTGATGTCGTGGCTCATCTGGAAGGAGTCAAGATCGAGCAGCTTGGCGAAGATGAAGTCTTCGTCTCTGGAGTCAAGGGGCTGCCACCTCCAGATACAACAAAAGTCGGAATCTCCGGCTTCGCAGGCTGGCAGGCTGAGTACCACATCTACCTCTGTGGTCTCGACATCGACGAGAAATGCAAGTTCGCCGAAGACCAGATCAAATATGAACTTGGAGAGGAGAGGCTGAATAAGTTCTCCTGTCTAAAGTTCACGCGAAACGGCGATTCACCCATCGATGCAAGAAATCAGGACATCGCCACAGTAGACTTCCGCATCTTCGCCCAATCGAAAGATCGTCAACTCCTCAGCATGAGAAATCCCGAAGGCTTCTTTCGAATCTCCATGGTCAACTTCCTCATGTCATGTCCCGGCGCCACTTTGAGCAACGATATGCGACAAGCCGAAGGAAAGCCTTTCTACGAATACTGGCCGGCACTTCTCCCTCAAACCTGGGTGAAGCATCAAGCACATCTCCTTTTCGAGCCCGAAGCTGGGAAACAAAAAGTCATAGATATTCCACCTCCTACTCTGACCGAGAAGCACAAGCGTCAACAGCCATCCTACGAAACTTCTAATCCCGCAAAGCTTTCTGCCCTTGGCGAGACCGTGCGTGCCCCTCTGGGTACTATTGTTCTCGGTCGAAGCGGTGACAAAGCCAGTGATTGCAATGTCGGCTTCTTCGTGCGCCCGTCACCAAACGATGAGCTTTGGGAGTGGTTGCGCACAATTCTCACTGTTGAGAAGATCAAGGAGTTACTTGGTCCAGAGGAGATTCACAAATTTGGCAAGGCGGAATTGAGGGTAGATCGTTTCGAGATACCAAATGTCCGCGCTGTGCACTTCTTGTTGCACGATCATTTGGATCGTGGGTATGACAGCTGCTCGACGTACGATACGCTCGGGAAGAATTGTTGCGAGTACTTGAGGGCGAAGACTGTGGATATCCCGAAGAAGTTCTTGGAGTATGCCAGAATCTGAACGTTGGAGACGGAGGAGACGCCAGATTTGGGTTCAAAGTGTTGTCCTCTTGTCATTCAGCTCAGCCTCTGCGGAGAATTTCGCAATCTCATTGACTGTACACATCGTGATTGAATAAGACAGGGAATTTTCCAGCCTCGCAATCTCCTCTCACGTATACGCTGACAGTTCTACCCTTGACAGCGAAGATTCCCTCGCCTTTCTCGTCAATGACGACTTCAGGTCGTGCTTCTCTTTCACTGAGCACATCGACCCATCTCTCTCCTGGTCTTCCAGCAGTCATTCTCTTGATCGTCCACTTATCTGGCTTGCCAATGCTCATGATCACCACACATCCCGGGCGATCATGGGTTCCAGACCGAGTCCAGCCGATGCAAGACATGGAGTCAAAGTAATCTCTCTGCTCACCATACGCACATATTTTGCGAGCGATCATGAGACTTGGCAGAAGACAGCGTGTCGATGTGCTTTGGTCGCATGTGTTGGCTCCAGAGGTGCTTGCGACTGGTAACCGACACGCTGGTCCTTCTGGCCTGGTCTTTTTGTCACCCAAAGTTCCGTACAGATCGCCCCAAAATACGCAGGGCCTTCCTTCGCGTCTGAGCAAAATGAAAGCATAGAACAAGCTCTTCAGGCCCTGATCCATAGGCGTGTAGCTGCTTTGATTCGTCTGCGTGTCATGATTCGTAACAAACGTGAAAGCCTGACATGGTCGTATGGATACCAATGAAGCCTTGTCAGGATCTCCAGGTCCAGACAAGAGTGTTCTGAGATCAGCATTCTTGCTGCCTTTGCGAACATCTTCACTGATCCGACTGAAACTGTAGAAAAGTGGTGCGTCAAATGCCCAAGCTTGGGAGTGACCGCAACCAGCAGGCGTGACGAAATCCAGCCATCGAAGGATTCTACCCACTTCGCCAGATAAGACTTCGCCGAGAATGAAAGCATCCTTCCCATACTTCCTCCGACTTGCTTGATGTACGTTGCTGATCCACTCGCGAGTGAAGCTCCATGAGAAGTGCTGTGCTGCGTCTAGACGGAATCCATTTACGCCGGTCTCCTCGATCATCCACTGACCCCATCGTAGCACGTCTTGTCTGACCTCTGGGTGGGCGTAGTAGATGTTCGAGAAGAGGAGGTAGTCATAGTTGCCAAATGTCTTGTCGACGTCCTCCATCCAGCCCTTTCCTGGTCGAGTAGCTGGCGCATACTGTGCCTTTATAATGCTCTTTGCATCACGTGCAAATCGCTGCAGTCGATTGAATCCATTCATAGGTCTGCTGGGCATCGGCATCTGGTTCTCGTTCGGCTTCGGATAGGTCGCGGGATCATCTATCAACTTGTAAATCGCATTCTTTTGCGACCTCTGATCCCAATCCGTGCCGCTAAAGTGCTCCGCACGCCATTTCAGAGGACTGTACTTCATGCCTTCTCTTTCTCGTCCGGGAAAGTCATATTTCAGCCAAGCCTGGACCTTCTTCGGATCACATATCTCTATTCTGCGATCTTGATGGTCCACTTCAACAGCCCACGTCTCATCTATAGCATCTCCAGCGGTCTTATGGTTGAGAACCGCATCCCATATCAGTTCCACACCTCGATTCCCACACTGTTTGGCCGTTTCGACCAAATCGCGTAGCTCTTCCCGGCTTCCCCATTTGGTACTCCTCGTCCATTTTTGATCAAACTCACCAAGATCCCAAAGGTCATAGCAGTCGTAGCCGTTGCCCTGCGGATTGTTGGCTTTGCAGCCTGGTGGAAGCCAAAGAGACGTCACTCCCAACTCTGCTAGCGAAGGCAGGATACGTGCAAGTCTTCCCCAGTGCGAATTCCCACTATGCGTCTCGTGCGGCTTAGGCGGTTCTGATCTCGTGTGCCATTCGAATGCTTGGAAGGAGAGCTCGTTTTCAGGCGTCTGCTGCGGGTACGGCGAATCATTCGTCGATGGTGCGCCGAAGGTCGTCGGGCGATCTGGAATCGGGGGTGGTATCTGTTGTGTGCTCTGCTGTGCCTGCTGACTGTCTGCTGTCGACAGTGCTTCGAGCTCGTCTTGCAGCTTGTTTATGCTGCGTTTCAGCCACGACATGCTGTGCTTGCGAGAGGAGGGAAAGAGTAAATCAACGCGAACCTACGACAACATCGATACTCAGCTCGAGATGTTGAGACCTCGCATGTCTACTCCCGAAAAGTCACCGTCGTTTGGAGCGTCGTCTCAAGACAGGACCCACTCGCGGAGGTGAGGATCAGAGATGACAGGCTCACAAAGCCTTTCAGCTATGTGGATCACTGGCACAGCGGAGACCATTCTCGTTGCTTGATTCCGCGAAGGCCCCAAAAGTCTTTGAATCAATGGAATGGTGTGTTAAAAAAGAAAGTCGGGCCACCAAAGTTGTGGAAAAAGACTTCGTTCCTCAGATAGGTCTACATCCTCGGCTGCTAGAAAAGCTTACTACCCCCGAATCATCGTCTGGTAGACCAAAATTGAAAGTATCATTGCAAGACGCCGTCCCTATGCTGTCTACTACTGTACATAAGGTCGGTACGAGAAAGCTGTGATGCACCGCCCTCTCTATCATCTATGCCAGCCAGATATTAGGTATGTTGTGGAGGAACCAGCTCGGAGCACCATCCAACGCTTGCTCTCAAGCACTGGAAATGCCGTGAACTGCCCTCAACTTGTCCTACTAGCCTGCCTTGTCGCATCTTGAACCAACACTAGCACATGCGCCTGTCTCTGTAGGCTGCGAAACGTTTACTTGGCAGCAATCTCGACACCTCCAACGGCACCGATGGCCTTCTTGATGTCACCATAGATGGCGAATTGACCTGCAAAGAATGTCAGCAATGTTTCCAACGCGCTTCACAGTATCCACCACATACCGGCAGTCAAAGTTCCAACCATGAAGAGACGAGCACCAATACCGCTGTATGAGCCACGGAGACCGAGCTCCTTGGCAATCTTGATCAGACGGCTGGTGGTGCCCTCACCGGGGAGACCCTTGGTCTTGTTGATCTTTGAAAGCATAGTGTCGGCTGGCTGAGAAACGATGGCGGCGGCGAAACCGGCGATCAAACCAGACCCAAGGTTGATGACGGTCTGCATACCAGCGCTGGTGTTGCTCTTGTCGAAGAACTTGGAGTATGCGAGTTCCGAGACCTTCTCATAAACGACAAACTTGGCCATTGTGTATGGAACCCTGCATGTAGGTTAAGATATGTTCATGTCAATCCCAATCATACCGTATGAAACCTACTGCTTGAACAGAATTGGGCCGAATCCAGAGTAGAAAGCACCAAGGCCTTCTTGGCTCGCAATCTTGCTCATACCGCTGACGAGACCCTTGGCGAAAGTTGGCTCGGACACCAATCGGATACGGGTAGCTTCGAGAGGGCAGAGGGCAATGTCGGCGAAGAACTCGGCGCAGGCAGACGATGCGAGGTAGACAGCAGTGCGGTTGTTCGAGGCAGTCTCGTAGCCGAGCATGTTGATGGATTGCTGCTTGAAGAACTCATATCCACCGAACTTGAAGGCACCCTGCAGGAAGTAACCAGCAAAGGTTGGGCCAGCACCAGTCAAGAGAGCGCTAGCGCCCTCCTTCGCGATGACCTGACGGAAACCGCCAATCATACCACGGTTGTAGGTAGCTGGGTCGAGCTGGATACGGGTCTTGACGCTGATCAATGGCCTCCGTTAGTGGTGTTTCTTAAATTTGTTATAAACCCCTACTCATAGCTCTGGTTCTTGTTCCTCCTCAATTCCGACAGTGCGTGACCGCCATATCGCACGATTGCGCCTCACAGTGCCAATGACTGTGTCCTGTTGTATTGAAGGTTGACTTACACATCGACAGGTGTGAGACCGCCGTGGGTGACGGAACAGCAGACAGCGCCGGCGAATGCGAATCGCGCGTAGAGGCCAAAACCAGACAGCTTCTCGGGCTCGACAGCGGCCTCAGCATTCTGCTTGAGGGAGTCGAGCTTGAGGCTGCCCGTCGATTGCGGTGGTTGTGTCGCGGTGCCGCTCATTGTGCCGGTGGTGTGTTGTGAAAGGGATTCGGGGTGTCGATAAAGCGTGTCCGGTAGGGACGGTAATGCGCGGTTCGACTAAGATGGAGTGGAGTGATGGAGCGACTGTGCGCGCAGATGGCTGTTGGTTGGCGATACGACAAAGGTCGAATTGATGGACGGAGAAGGAGGTCTTCAACTTTTGCCAATCGCCAGAACTCGGAAGGAACTCTATAGCTCTTTCCGCTTGTTGGGAAGCCCAGCCAATGGACATCGCCCGCCGTACCCACGTTGTGTGACGCAATTAGAAGCAGCCTCAATGCATTTCACTTCACTTGTTTATCGCAACGAGCCTCTTCTACGTCCCTTTGAACAAGCATGGCACACGATCACCTAGATTTCGTCAACATGCTTGCGCAGGTGCTGCGATCCGTTATCCGCCATGTCGATGCGACAGTCTCTCCGGCCTCTGTGAAGTTCCCCCTGGACGACCGTTGTGAGTCTAAGGAACAGTGAGAAAGGCCAGTTCGCAAGCTCATGCAGACAATTGATCATGCTTGGGCGCTGACGGGAACGAGGACGCTTCTTCTTGTCGGGATACTCGGACGGGTCCCGTCAGCATTCTTGAGGGGACTTCCACAGTGCTCGGCTTGCCTCAGTTCGGCCTTTCTCTTCTTGCTCGCACTAGCTTTGCACCGAATATATGGCATGCAGGCAGACTAATAAAACCGCAGATAGGCACAGAATCAAGTCCTCCCCAGGCTTTCGAAGGCATCACCGAAACACAACTACGAGCCTCCAAGTATGTGGTCTATTCAGTCTCGATCTAAGCAATCGCATACCCCTGGTGTCTAATTCATGTTACCGGAGCTTAAAGGCTTGGGTGCATCAGACAAGACTGGCTGGCTGCTCCAGCAGTGCGCGGCAGGTCAAACACAGTCTCTCGAAGTGTGTCTTGAACATCTGTCACCCGTGTATGGTGCAGTTCAATCGATCTGCCGTACCACCGCAGATTGACCGTAGTAAGATCAAGGCTGTGTGACCGAAGTATGGATCTGACAGCAGTGTCGATCTGACTCGATCACCACAGCCCCTAACGATGGCACTCTGGACATGAATCTGTCCGAGCGGCGAAGGTTTTCTCTAGGTTATTCCACGAAACCTGCTCTTGCTATGTGTCATGCGATGAACAGATCTTCTTTGGCGGCATAAGTACGATCTATGCATCAGCTGGAGGTCATCATCATCCACCAGAAGGACATGTGTGAACTTTGGAAGAGGCATGCAATCTCCAAGTCCAAGTACCATTGATCTGACGTGTAACAATCCGCTGAGGCATGAGGTCCTTTTCAAGTCTGCATGGTTAGTAGAGCGTAGTGCTGCTAGATCGGGGTTTAGACCGCTCTGGCGTTCTCCTCGGGAGCCTTTGTTAGTCTCGTTCGACTCCTCGCAGTCAGTGTGACCTGGTGATGACTATACAGTATAGGCAGGGATACTGGAACACGGAGGCCGCGTGGGATGAACAACCCGCAGCCTGACCTGGCGCTCGTGCACTTGGAGTGTGTGTGTGTGTATCACGTGCATGATGCCTAAGGCCAACTGTACACACTTTATCTTTGGGCTTTCTGTAAATAGCCCTTCTTCTAAATACAATACAGTTTTGCATCAAGTAGTTATAAGCCCCCTGCGTTTCTAACGTATATAACACGTATTCTAATAGTTAATCCGATAGCTGCGTAGCTAGCGCTTGTTACTAATAATTGCGCCGATATTAATATTGTCGCCGCTACCCTTACTACTACCCTCGAGTGTTCTAGTAGGTACTAGCCTAACTCGAGTCGGTTATATAACAATAGTGTCGGCTGTCCGCTATACTAATATAATATAGGCGCGCCTATTAGCGGCCTCGTTATATTCTTAAGACAAGTCTATAGTCTCTTTCTATATCGCCGTTACTATCCGTAATAGCTCCCCCTATAACGTCTAGCGCTTATATAAGCAATATCCCTAAGCTAAAGAATAAAGAGAACTACCCGTTATAGTTATATACCGCTAAAGGCGCCCTTAAAGATATATCGGTCTAGCGCTATATATAAGGTACCCGCTAGCGACCCCTTACTAAGGCATCTAGTAAGACTTCTAAAGAGTTTAAAGACCGCTAAGATAAATGGGACTCTAAAGATTAAACGGCGCGTACCTAGATCTTTACTAATTGTATTAGTAATATTTAATAATTACTACTTAGTCTATCTATATTCTAGGAAGTATAGGACTTCCTTAAGAAGAAATATACTAGTAACGGTAGATCTACTAAATTTATACTCTTCTAGGACTATATTACCCTTCGCTACGATAGTTAGGACGTCGAGAAGTTCTATAACGAATATAAGAAGAAGCTCGGTGCCTTAAAGGACACTAAATTAGCTATTAGCTAATATTAGGCTGTCTATATATTTATTATACAAATCGCGCTATTCTACGAGGCATTCGTATAGATGCGCCGTAAGCAAATGCGCGCCTTAGAATATACTATTAATAAAAGCACCCTTAACAATATTATTAGCGCGTTACTTAATAAGAATATAGCTTAATTAAACTAGGCCTAGTATAATAGCTTCTTCGGTCTTTAGCGCTAGCACTAACTACAAGGTAGCAATAGCAATAGTCGAGGTAACTCGAACCGTAGCGGTCGTAGTAGCCGCAGAAACAATAGAAATAATAATAGTCGAGGGCGCGGTAGAAATAACTAGAATAGTTACTAGTCTAACCGTAAGAAATGCGTCTATTGTTAGGGATCGCATCCTTCTAACCGCTACTATAATAAGTACCCTTATCTAAAGGAAGAAGACTAACTGCGCCGTAAGTAGCAGAAGGCTTAGAAGAAGAGGGTATAATATTAGTAATAGCAATAGTAGCAGCGTAGACTAACTATATAGCAATAACAGCATTAGCAACCCTAGCCTAGTATATAAGGCTTGTTTGCTAAGAATATACCGCCCTTATTCTATAACAATCTACGTCCGGATTTAGCAGCGCCTAGTTTAGGTAGCAACTACGCCTTTAATGCGATTACTATTAGTAACGCAGCGTCTATAGCGCTTACTATAGCGACTCGTACGACTAACTAGGTTATAGACTCTAGTACTAGCATGTATATAGTTAATAACCCTACCCTGCTTCTTAAGTATAAAGGCTATTATATTCCTATTCGGTTTAGTAGTAATACGAAGTACGTAACAATAGTAGGCGTTACTTAGACAGAGGTAGTTAACGAGTATAGTATTAGCAATATAAAGTTGTTAGAGACACTGTATATGCTAGGTCTAGCAGCTAATCTCCTATCTACTAAGAAGCTAGCCGATAAGGGCTGTTTCTATCGGAATAACAAGCGTATACTGTTTACTATTGTTAACGGCTCTAAGGTTACCGTTGCTTAGATATACCGAAAGAATAGTCTCCCCTATCTGTATATACTAACCTCTAGTCCTAAGGGTTAGGTTATTGCTCTTCTATCGAAGAAGGGGGTACTAATAGGTATAATAGAAGAATAGCATCTACGATATAGCTATATCTATTACCGTAAGCTATTACGAATAGAAGCTAAGGGTTAGATTGTTATTACTAGAAACAAGACCGACTTCCGAAACTGCATTGCTTGTCGTATAGCAACGTTATATAAGGAATACAATCGACTACTATGCCTATAACTATCTACTATCTACTATATTATCTATATAGATATAGTTACTATTACTAACCCTAGTCTACTATAAGAGCGCTACTTTATATTGTTTATATGCGCTAAGTTAGCCTATCGACACGAATATGCTAGCTTACTAAAGTTAGGGGCTATAGTAGCTATTAAGGATTATCGTATATACGTCCGTATATAAACTAGCTATTTAATCCTAATCTACCGCCTCGATAGAGAGAGTAAATACAGCGGAAATTAGCTATTAAGCTAGGCTCGTAATTAGGGCATTGTACTATAGGTTATAGTACCTTATTCTTCTACTTAGAATAGCCTAGCTAAGGTTAGCAACTATATCGTATATACGACCTATAAGAAAATAGGTATATAGCAACGTATAGAACACCCTCTACTAATCTTAGTAGTAGATAGTAGAACTAAACCGTACCTTTTTCAGAACAGGGCAGAGCGTTTACTATTAACTAGGCTACGTACGGATAGCATATATACCGAGCCGGTAACCGAGTATGTCCGTACAAGCGACCGAGCTTTTCCGCGTATACGCTAAGTAGGCTTTACGCTAGCGAGACAGTACCGTAGTATATGTAATAACATTACATAATTGTTATATAGGCTTGCTAAGGCAGGACAGAAGACTTTACTTAATTAGGTTCTTATAATTATCTCCTTCCCCTAGTATAGCTATCCTAGCTATAAGGCAATATAGTAAATTATACTATTTCTTATACTCTACGCTACACTTGCGCGTCTTATACGCACCTATCGCTAGGCTATAGTTGCTAGGCACGTTATAATTTGCCTCGTAGTTACTTGTTTGTTTATAGATTTAAAGCGCGGCTGCTTCTAGTACTAACTAGAGGTTGCCTAAATTTCTAAGAACGCGGTAGCTACGCGAGAACGTAAGCTATCCGAAAGCGAAGCGAGTATTTAAAGCATTCGAAGCCCGCTTAAAAACTTCTTCTTTTTCTAAGCGCTCCGAACACTACCCGCCTACGCCCTATCTACTCTGCCCTCGCGCCCCCCTAGTATTACTTAAAGATTTTTCTTTTTAAACATTTATCTAAAAAAAACATTACTAGTATATCTACCCCTACGCGTACCGTAGGCAAGCGCGCCGTAGGCGCTAGCCCTACGATACCTACTACGCCTACCTAGCGCCTACTAAAAGTCCTAGAGGGCTATACCTGTTACTTTAGGCATATAACGGCTAACGGTACGTTTTCTCGCCCCTTGCTACGTATATATACTTCGCAACTAACTCGCTTTAGTAGACCTATCTAAGCTCTATATAGGCGGCAATATAGACCCTACTACTAAGCGCAACTATAATCGCTGCTATAGTAGCTATTATACCTATACTCCTATTGCGGTACGCGCGCTCGTAGCGCTACTAGCGCGTATTCGCGCCGCGCGCGCTGTACGCGACCTTTGCGATCTAGACGGCTACGACTCCCTCGAGGAGTCTAACGAGGCTTTAGAGGCTCTTTAGGCTAACCTAGACGCTATAGTCGTACGTAGGTTTCTTGTATACTCCGCTTACGCTTCGTATACTAACCTCGTTATTAGTTATCCTATCTACGCTCGATGCCTTTTATATTAATAAGAATAAGGTAACTCTAGGCGGCAAAGCCCTAGCCTATAAGGGGGCCGCTAGCGGGTCCCTTACAAACGTTAACTTGCTTAGTGCCCTCGAGTATATCGGTACTAACCTAGCTAGTTTAGTAGAGATTAGTCGTTAGGTATAGTTTTTTCCTATAGCCTCGTCTTACTTGCGCTTCGTATACTAACTATACTAGAACCTCGCCTAGCGCGTCGGCGCTAAGGCCGTCGCTACTATCGATACCGCTATAGGTATCGAGGCTAAGAAGGACGAGGAGGAGGAGTCTAAGGATAAGTAGAGTAGACGGCCCGCCGTCGCTACGCTTACGCGGCGCTACCTTTATATATACTAGGCCGATAGGCCTTTTTTAATAGCGAAACGAGTACGTATCTACTATTTTTTCTTAAGTTTTATTTTCTTTTGTTTTAATTACTACCTACGCTTACGCTTCGCTTAAGCTTCGAACTCGTCTAACGCTATAGAATCTTTAATATAAATAGCTAGCTCCTAAGTATTATATTCTTTAGGCTAACCTCGCTACTTAATAAGGTAGTACGCCTTCCGCTTTTTTATCTTCTTAGCTACGATTGTTTCTACCTGCTACTCGTTACCTTTAGCGATAGGTACACTTATCTTATACTCCTCGCTATTGCGCCTATACTAAGGCTCGAGGAGGGAAATACAGAAAACATTATAGATCTTCGTACTTAATAGTAGTGCTAGGCAGTACGCTTATGCTCCGACTACGTCGATAATACGAAAAGGCCCTATATACTTTAGGCTAAGTTTCTTCTTTAGGACATCTAAGCTAATATTCTTTATCGATAGCAAGACTAGGTCGCCTATACTATATATCTTAGTAGTATAGCATATATTGTATTGCTTAGCCTAGTATTCTACTGCTTTCTACTAGCGTTCTATAAGCGTTTTATACGCTTTCCGTAGGCGCTCTATAGCGTCGATAGCTGCTAGTGCCCTTCCCTTAGTTAGCTCGTCCCGAGCTAGTAGTTTATTCGCTCTTAGTATTAGATTAGGATCGAAGCTATAGAGTATCCTAAAGGGGCTTATACGTAACGTAGGATAAACGCTATTGTTATAGGCAAACTCTGCCTAAGGTAACAATTTAGCCTAATTATCCTAGTTCTTAGAGTAATAGTATCGTAGGTATTACTCTAGGGTCTAGTTCGCGCGTTCGGTTTACCTATTAGTCTAAGGATAGAAGGCTATACTAAGCCTACGCTTTATATACGCTTCGAAGTAGAAGTCGCTCTAAAACTAGCTAGTAAAAAGCGATCTACGATCGCTAATAATGCCTAATAGCACTCTAAAATGCCTAATTACCTCCCTTTAAAAGATATCCGCGAGTTCTACTACTATATACTTCTTCGTCGTTAGGATAAAGAGGCTTATCTTCGTATAGCGGTCGACTATTACGAGGATCGTAGTATATACGTAGGTACTAAGCTTGCTCGGCGGGAGATCGGTAATAAAGTCTATCGTTAACTCTTGCTAAGGTCGGGTCGGTATAGGTAGAGTAGCGAGCTCGCTATATAGGCGATAGCGCTTCGCCTTCGACTATTAACAAATTCTATAGATATAGATATAGGCCGTAATATCCTTAGCTATCTTCGGCTAGAAGTGCTTTCGGCGTATTAGGTCTATAGTCTTAGCTATACTAAAGTGTCTAGCTAAAGGGTCGTCGTAGTATATACGTATTAGTTACGTACGTAAGGCGTAGTCCTTAGGGATATATAGCGCATCGCCGTAGTAAATAAGGTTACTACGACGAGAATAGCTAGGCAGGAGGTTAGAACTACTTAACGAGGCTAAGCTACCCGATAGTAAGCTTGTCTCGTATAAGCCTCCTCCTCTCGCTTACTCTAGCTATTATAGAGTATATACGAAACTAAGGATTATATTAGGTATCTCGTAGTAGGGCCTATTATTTCTAATAATAGTAGCCGCTACTCTTACGGGACTGCTAATAAAACTCTTACGTTCCGCTAGCGCTGTACTAGCGTCTCGTATCCCTATATATATAATAGAGATGCGTTTTATAATCGGCTCGATATCCTTAGGCAGATTTAACTATAGAGCTAGTTTCGACTGCAATATAGGGAGAAGGTTGTTCGCCGCCTACGACTCGCTCTCGTAGTCGCTATATCGCGAAGATATATCGGCTAGATTTCGTTTACTAGCCCGATGTTTAATAGTAAAGTTAAAAGGTATAAGAAAGGTCGCCTATCTTACCTACCTTCCGACGAGCTACTTTATCTTTATAAAGCCCTTAAGATTAGCGTAGTCGACAACTACGCGGATCGTATACTAGGCGCTATCGAGGTACGGGCGCTAATATTTAAAGGACTCGACAACCGCTAGGAGCTCCTAGTTATAGGTCTTATAGTTAATCTTCGTAGGGATTATTTTTCGTAACTAGAAGGCTATAGGGTACTAGTTCCTATCTTTACTTTATTATAATATAATCCCTACTAAGGCGAACGTAGAGGTATTAGTTTCGATACGTAGAGGCTTCGTAGGATTATAGTATCGTAATATCGAGGCCGAGCTAAAAGTAGCCTTTAGCTAGCGGAACGCTTGCTCCTCGCTTTTACCCTACGGGACCTGCCCTAGCTTTCGGCTATTTACGGCTCCTTTCGATAGGGCGGTTAGTAGTATAACGATCCGGGAGTAATTAGGGATAAACCTCCGGTAGAAGTTATAGAATCCGAGGAAGGATTAAACCTCCTTTAGCGTTAATAGGCGAGGCTATTCGGTAATAGCGTTTACCCTACGCTAATCTATCGATACGCCTTCGGTACTAACGATAAACCCTAGGAATTCGACTTCTTTCTTCTAGAAGGAACATTTCTTCTTGTTTACGTATAGCGCAAACTTTCTAAGCCGCGTAAGGATAGCGCGTACGTCTCGTACGTAGTCCTCTCGCGTTTTGCTATAGATAAGAATATCGTTAAGGTAGACGATATAGCAAATATTAACTAGGCTAGCTAACGCCCTATTAATATATCCTTAAAACGTAGTAGGAGTATTAGTAAGCCTAAAAGGTATTACCTTGTACTCGAAGTGCCTATACCGCGTACGGAACGCAGTCTTCTACTCGTCGCCTCGCTTAATATAGATACGGTAATATATATCCTAAAGGTCTAAGGACGTATACTATTCGGCGTCCTTAAGCCTATTAAGCGTTTCGCTAATAAGAGGTAGGGGGTAACGATTTTTAATAGTAATCTCGTTTAGCCCTCTATAATCGACGTAGGGTCTTAGGCTACTATCCTTCTTTAGTACAAATAGGATCGGCGTGCCTGCCTCGCTTATGCTAAGCTAGATCTAATCGTTGTCTAAGGCTAAGCTTAGGTAATTACAAAGGTCGCTAAGCTCTCTTCCTAAAGAATAGTAGAGAGGTTTATATAGCGGCTTCGTTCTAGGGATTAGGTCGATCGTATACTCTACGTCTTCGGGGAGCTTACGTCGCGCTTTAGGCGTTATAGTAAAGACGTCTTCGAAGTCTTTAAATTCTTCTAGTAAGGAGGAACCCTTAGCGATATCGCGGAGCTAGCGAACGCTAATCGCGTATACGTATAGAGCGTTACGTATATCCTTCTAGAATTCCTATAGTTCCCGTACGCGTATCGTACGCGCTACGGTTTCGTTCCTATAGGTCTAGGTATCTATTAAGCTGTCGACGATTACCTTTTAATCGCGCCTCTAAGGCCTACTATAAGAAGGGTTATATTAGCAGGTAGATAGGGTGGTAGTAGGTACAGGTAGTATTCGATAGAGATCTAAGAGGAGAGGGAGGAAGGTAGGCTAGTTAGCCTAACGCTAAGCGCTAAGCCCTGCCTAAGGCATTAAGACCCTAGCTTTACTCGAGCCTAGTTATATACCAATTACGTATAACCTCTTTAGTCCTAATATACGCTTCCCTTCTAAAGGCCGCGCCCTCGTAGCCGGTCTATATTCTATTCTCAACCTCTATCGCTGCTAACTTAGTAGGTCCGGCAAGCTTCTTAGTCCGCGCTAAATTGAACACTTAACTACCTAATTATATAACTATATCAAACCTCACTTTCTAACACAACGTCTAACTCTAACTACGCTATCCTTATATATAATAAAGTAAAGGGATATAAAGCTATAAGAATTGAGGGCTATCGACTAATTATAATACGAGCGCGTCTTCCCTGCTATAATAGGTAGACGTACGAGGTATTGCAGCCCTGCCTCCGCTCTAAGTGATATCGTACCGAGTTCTTTGCGTCTACTCTTAAAAGACCTAGAAATGTCCGCTCTAAGGGTTTGTTCTTATTGTTACGAGGGCTATTATTGTTCGTGGTTTCGCTAGCCCTAATTGGTTAGGTTTAGCAGCCTTTAAGTGTTAATCTTATCTTATCTTTTCAAAAAACATAGCTCGTCTAGTTTCTATAGGTAAAGGCTATTATAAGTATAGTAGTAGAGGTTCGCCTCGCTTAAAGGGTTAGATAGATCGAGGAGTAACCTATTGTCCGCAAGATCGACCCCGGCTAGCTTAGCTCTATAGTTTTGCCCTTAGTTAGCTAGTCTATTAGTCGCTCAATCCTTTAAGCGGCTTAAAGTTTTAATCAAAGTTTTAATCAAAGTTTGATCAAGGTGCCTTAGGCTCGTAGTGTAGGTAAGGTTGTATCTATAGGCGTAGCGACAATAGCAAGTAATATTAATAATAGCGGCGCTAGTCGCCTTAGCGCCAACTTTACCTTACTTTCGATTTCCTTCTTCGGTTAACAATACACTCCGCAACACCGTTACTAATATAGCCGCGCCGGCCGCGCCGTCCTCGCCGATTGCTTAGGCCTCGAGGCCTCGATAGAATAAGGGAACAAGAGGGGGGACCTAAACACTAGGAGAAGGGCCTTATAGGGCGCGTTAGTAGAGAGGCAGTTTCCTAAAAGAGCAGTAGATAGTTAACGCGTTATAGCGCGCTTATTAACACTCGGCGCGCGTTTACTATAGTAGTGTAGTCTTATTGTCCTAGTTTGCCGGCCTCTGATTAGTTAGCTAATAGCACCCCGGGGGTAGTATTATTCCTAGGCGACATTATAGGCCCTTAGCCTTCTTCTTGTTCTTTATACTAGTCCAATACTCATCTAACAACTCGGTTATGTCTTTAAAGGAACCTTTAGCTTCCTACGAGTCCTATTTAGGTAGATAGCCTTGATATCTTAGTAGGTACTCCTTCTTGCCTTGCCTAGTCCGGTGCTATAAGATACGTTCTATAGACTATAGCTCTTTACCGTCCGCTAGTATGTCTTCGTATTCTATAGAGGCTTTATCCCCTTCGCGCAGGTAGTACGGCTTAAGGAGGGATACATAGAAGGTGTCGTAGATAGTATAATAAGGTGGAAGCTATAACTAATAGGCCTAGCTACTACCCTTCGGTTCTCGGATGCGAAATAGGCTAATATATCTTAGTGCGAGCTTAGGCCTTGTTTTACTATTAGGTTATAGGTGTTTGCGGATGCGGAGGTTCTTAGTGCTTAGCATAACTATGTCGCCTTGTTTAAAGGTTATTAGCGTATAGTGCTTATCGTAGTAGGTCTTTTAGTACTCTTAAGCCTTTGTCAACTTCTCGGCTATCTTAGTATAGATTTCTCGTATCTTCTAAACCCTCTTAATAGCCGCTAGTGTTTCGGGTACTTAACGCGCTTCCCTTTCCTTGCGCTCGGCCTCGAGCGAGGTAAATAGATCTTATAGTAAGGCGGCGTTCTAGCCTATTATAGCTATATATAGTAAAACCTTAGTAGATAAGTGTACACTATTGTTGTACACGAATTCTGTAGGCTATAGGAGGTTGACCTAGTCGCTAGGGTTCTCGTTAATGTAACTGCGTAGGTACTACTATAGGGTAGCATTCTACCTCTCTGTTTAACCGTTAGTCTATAGATGGAAGGCTATTAATAGCCGATGCTTCAGTCTTAGCTATAGGTATATCTCGCTCTAATAATAGGATGTGAATATCGTGCCCCGGTTAGAGACTATCCCCTTAGGGGTTCCCTAATAGGTATAGAAGATGTTGCTCTATAGAGCCTCTGCTATGTTAATAGCAGTCTAGTCCTTCCGTGCCGGGATATATCGAGCGCCTTTAGTAAACCGATCTACTATAACAAGGATAGCATCGAAGATGTCCTTGCTACCCCTGCGTTTAGTAGGTAGAAGGCCTATAATAAAGTCCATTATAAGCTCTACAAATGGCTTCTTTAGAATAGGGAGTAAAGATAACTCGCTAAATAGTAAGTGCTTTAGTGCTTTAACTCGTTAATACACGGCATACGTGTTTACGTAGTCCTTTATATCCCGCTTACTATTTAGCTAGTAGTATGTGCGCGATAGTAGCTCGTACGACCTCTCTATACTATAGTAACCGGTAAGCTTACTATTATAGTATCGCTTGAGAAGCTCTTATCGGATCGAATATTCAGCGGGGACATAGTATCTACCCTTAAACCTTAAGTAACCTTTATTGTCGATCGACTAATTACTCTTACTAGATCGAGTCTTTCGCCTACTTACAAGCTTGTCTATACGTTTAGTAGCAAAGGCGTCCCTCTACTAAGCCCGTAACAGCTTATCTATAAACGATTGACTATCCCTATTTGTAAGGTTATTTAATAGCACCCTCGCTATTGAACGAGGTACGCATTGTATATATCTAATAGCACTAGCAGCCGGATTAACTATATTAGTGCTATCGCTGTTACTATATATTGCGATGTCGACTAGGGAGTTATTATAACTTCTCCTGTCTATATCCTTAGCTCTTGCCTTAATATGCACTGTTAATATAGCAAGAGTATTAACATGCTTTAAGCCGTCGCGGAGTCCGGTAAGCCGCTTATCCTACGCTTGCTTATTGACAATACGGGCTATAGCAATCTTATACTATAGGGTTGGAAACAAAGAATTAATATATTAGGTCTCGCTATCGTAATTAGGTCGCCTCGATAGGCTATCGGTAGGGTTACTTACGCCTAGCCGGTATAATATATTAAAATCAAACCCGGCGAGGTAGACGGCCTATTTAGCCTGTCGACCTATAACCCTAGTAACCTTAGTAATGCCACGGAGGTTGTTATAGTCTGTGTAGACCTATATTGTATATTAAGCCCTATCGAGGTAGTGCCTCTAGTACTTAAAGGCTTCGACAATAGCTAGGAGCTCTTGCTCGTAGGTCTCGTAGCGACGCTTAGCGTTAATTATCTTCCTCGAGAAGAAGGCAATCGGGTGCTAGTAATTGTTATTAGCCTGTTGTAACATAATAGCTAATACAGCAAACTGTAAAGCGTTAGTCTTAATACGGATCTGCTTGCTTAGTACAAAATAGTACAACAAGGGGACCTTAGTGAAGCGCTACTTCAGACCGTTAAAAGCGGCTTGTGCTCTATTAGTCTATTTAAACTCTCTAGTCGGGTTGGCCTTAGTTTTAGTAAGCTCAGTTAGTAGCATTACATACCTCGAATAGCCCTTAATAAATCGGCGATAGAAGTTAGTAAAACCGAGGAACGACTACAGCTCCTTAATTAACGTAGGAACAGGCCATTTAGTAATAGTTTTGATCCGATTAGGATTAGCCTTAACACCCTCGGTTAATACGAGGAAGCTAAGGAAGGATACCTCTTTAGTAGCAAAGGTACATTTAGAGGGTTTGCAGTACAAGCTATAGGCCCTTAGGCGATCGAGTACCTTACGGACTGCAGCCTAGTATTCCGCAATGTTAGGAGAGTGTATATAAACTAGGATGTTATCTAGGTAAACTACACAAAGGTAATCTAATAGGCCCGAAAGGGCCCGATTAATATAGGACTAGAACGTTGTAGGGGCATTAGCTAAGCCGAATAGCATAACTAAGTACTCGAAATGCCTATAACGAGTGCGAAAGGCTGTCTTCTATTCATCGCCCTTGCGAATACGGATGCGGTAATAGGCGTCCTTAATGTCTAATATAGTGTAGTAATAGGCACTAGAAAGGCGATCGAGGGTCTTATTAATAAGAGGAAGTGGACAGCGATCTTTAATAGTAACAGCGTTAAGCCTACGATAATCGATACAGAGGCGTAGGCTACTATCCTTCTTTAGTACAAAGAGGATAGGTGTACTAGCAGGGCTGTTACTATATCGAATGCGACTATTAGCTAGGTTTTCCTCTAGGTACTTACGCAATATAGCAAGCTCTCGTTTACTAAGGTTGTAGAGGGGACTAAAAGGAACCTCTTTGCCCTCTATAATATTAATCTTATAATCCGTCTCTTTAAATATAGGCAATATCGATGCTAAGTAGTGTTTGAACATATTAATATAGGTCTCTCGGATAGGCTCTAGTATGCGAGCAAGCTGATTAGGATCATTAGGGGGTATAGGTTTATCGTTATTACTACCGAGCAGGTCGGCCGTCGGATCGGCTAGGGTTAGGTTGCTAATAAATAGGACCCTAATATTATTAGGGCACTCGCTAATATTAATGTGTTTAATGTCCTCTTTCCTAGCGATTCTAAATCGCTATTGTTGACTGCCTAAGTCTATAACTACAGCATAGTACTTAAGAACAGGGTTGCTAATAACAATCTTAGATAGGAGGCTGTCTATGTCTACCGCGTAGGTAGTAAAGTTTAGTAGGCGCTTATTGCCGAGGTCGTCCTTTAGGGCTATATAGACATAGTAGGCCCTATAGGTCAAGTGCCGAGCGTCATTAAACTAAGTAAGGGTTAGCAGGTTAGTCCTAGGCAGTTGTCGAAGGTCTAATTGCTTAGCTAGGCGATGGCTAATAAGGGTACTAACTGAATTTCCGGGGTCTAGTATAACCTTTGCCTTATAGTTAGTGTCGGGCCTAGATATAAGACAGGTACGTGTAATAGCTAGCACAATGTCGATAGTCTTACGCTACACGAGGCTAACAGTTAGTGCGGCGCTTACTCTTTTTTCGAAGGTTAGCCTATAGGGGTAGCGTTAGCTGCTAAAAGGTGCTTTCGGTATTTAGCGGTAGTACGGTCGATTCGGGCCTAGTCCTTAGGTTTATCGCATTAGCCTAGTAGATAGCTAGTGCTATTACAATTGAAGCACTTTAGTCCGGTTAGGGGATTGCTATAGCTGTTACCGCTGTTGTTAGCCGAGCGATTAGTACTATAGGGATACGAGCCCCTTCTACGGCCCCTATTACGGCCTCCTCTGTATAGCCGCCGGCTACGGCTTCTGCTACGGTCGTTGTTACTATTCCTATTGTTAGCATTGTTGTCTTAGTAGGAACCTTAGTTTCCTCCGCGGCTACGGTTGCTACGGTTGTTAGTAGGTCGGATCCTTAATTCTAGTCGTTACTAGAGCTAGACAGCTCGTTTAGCAGTTTCGACTTCGACTATAAATTGAATGCGTGTAAGATTAGTCTGTTCGAACACGCGATGGCGGTCCAATTTAAGGACCAATTCCTATCGCAATTTAGGGCGTAATTCGGAAATCTAGATAGAGTCGGTCTTAGCTAGCAAATCGTCTTCGAGGGTCTTTAAATAGGCCTTAAATGAACGGGCTAATTGATTAGTCTTTTGCTTAACCCGAAGGTACTAGTCCTAAGCGTATTATTGCCTTAGTATAGGGTTTCTAAGGGTGTCTAGTATAATGGTTTTGTAGGTTTGCTACTAAACAGCGGTCTAATTAGTAAGGGAGTTAAAGTAGTTATCCTAGGTACGCTTTAGGTCTCTATTAATGTATTGTATAGTATAGACGACTAGCGAATAGTCGTCTAGTAGGGCCCTTAGTGCATTTCGTTAGTTAAGCTTACAGTTACGGATATGGTCGTTGTATTATTTCCGACTAGAGCTATTAAATACGGTATAGTCCTTAAGTTTAGCATCCTTCTTTTAGACTAAAACAGATAGAGAGGAAGGCCCTACTATTAGTTTAGTATTAGTTGCTAGGGCTTCTTGTAGGCGACGAATTTCGAGGAGATTATCCTTTAGCTGTTGTTCTCGGCGCAAGGTAGTAAGCCTGTTTTAGGTAGCTTCTTAAAGTCTCGCCACTAGCTAGGGCCTAAAAGGCTAGCTAGCTATATCGTCGATTAACAATATTATTAAGAATGTCGTTAACAGGCAATTCTAGATCGTTACCTGGAATTACAGGTTCTTCTTTAGTAGGCTTAGCAGTAGGCCCTTTAGTAGGAGGCACTTCAGCAGGAACCTTAGTAGGCACTTTAGTAGGCGCTGTGCTACTAGCGTTATCGTTGCTAGCGCTGCTAGCGGCAGCACGGTTGTTGTTTCGTAATAAACCGGCTATTGTAATAGGGGGTAACACTAATAATATATTATTAGCCCCTAAGATACGGATATAGCGGAATTAGTAGATATCGGTCTAGTACGATTGACTTAGTATAGTAGGCCGTGTAGAAGGCCTTGCTTAATAATTGGTACGGTTGCTTCGATAGAGTAGTATGTATAGGTCCCGTTCTTCGGGCGCAATATAGTTAGATTAGTCTTATTCGTAGCTACACCGCTAAAAGCTTAAAATAAGGACTATCTAGCTGCTGCCCTTAAAGGGTAGATCGAATACTATATAAGAAGGATTATATTAGCAGGTAGATAGGGTGGTAGTGGGTACAGGTAGTATTCGATAGAGATCTAAGAGGAGAGGGAGGAAGGCAGGCTAGTTAGCCTAACGCTAAGCGCCAAGCCCTGCCTAAGGCATTAAGACCCTAGCTTCACTCGAGCCTAGTTACATGCCAATCACGTGTAACCTCTTTAGTCCTAACACCTACTAAGAATAATATTAGGGAGGGGCATTTCGAAAGCATAGAACACTCCGGTAGTAATACGTTCTTAGCCTATAGAGTCGGCGATCCGTAAGCGTAGATAATACGCTCCGTAGTAGTAGCCTCGGTTACCCTAGAAACTGTCGGTACTAGGCAGTACGGCATTAACAATCCGCTAAGGCTAGTATCGTAGAACGAATTCTTAAGATACTACGTTAATATTAGCGGTATTATCTAGTAAGTATTCGACGGCAACTTCCTCTTCTTACGTAACAATTGCTCCGCGTACGCGTCCCGTAAGTACTACTACTACTAAGCTACTTAGTTGAGATTCCGTACCTATCCCTAGCTCTTAGGAGGTGCCTTATCTTTTCCCTTAGCCTTCGGGTCGTTCTTCTTTTCCTTAGCGTTAGCGGCGACCTTACGTACTATAGGGTTGTCGTCTTTCTAGAGATAGCAGTTAGGGTATACGTTCTTATAATAGCCTTTCTAGCGATAGCTATAATATTCGACCTTGCTAATGTCGTACCCGCCTTACGAGTTATCGTTCTTCGAATGCTTTCCGCCTACTCCGCGGTCGCGATTTAACTATAGCTTATAGGCGTAACTATTAGATCGACGCTTCTTGCCTTTACTACCTTCGGTTTTATCGTAGTTACGATCCTTGCGTTTGCTAGACGGCTTATTAGGGGTCTCGATACGCGTCGTAAGCTCTACGAGTTCGTAACGCGTCGTTAGTACTATATAGTATTTAATAATCGCGCTGCGAATCGCCGGCTAGAGTTTAACGAAGAGATAGCGGATCCTATACTCCTCGCTATAGTCGCTAAGTTAGTCTTTAAGCACTACGAGCTTAAGGGCAAAGCTTTAGACTAACTGTCCCTTACGCTAACGAGCTGCCTTATACTCGAGGGTTACGTCTAGTATACGGTTTATAGGGTCCCTAACGTAGTCCCGATAGAAGGTTTTAAAGTCCTAGTAGGTATAATTCTATAGGTCCTTAAGGCTGTTTTCGTTATGCTATCGCTCCTACGTATCGCCTACGAGGTATATAATACTATAAAGCACCTTGCTTTCGTCCGTATAATAAGTAGCTCCGGATAGCGCAAAGGTAATAGAAAGTTCCCGAAGGAATCGCCTCGATTCCTTAATCGTATCGCTCTTAAAGGGCTTAGGTTCCTTTAGGCGAGGCTTAATAGCCGCAAGACTAGCGACTACGTAGCTTATACTAGGTATAGTAGCTACGCTTAGCGCACTTCTAGAAAGAGGTAGTCGATATAAGAGGGATTTAGCTCTTTAGGATTTAGGCCTCTAAATCAACTCGTTCGCTAACTCTACCTCGTCCTTACTATCGTCGTCGTTGCCTAAGGGAGAGGTTATCGTAGGACCTCCGCCGGTAGTGCCGCTACTCGGAGCCGGTATATTGCCTACGTCCCTAAGGGTACGAAAACGCGCATTTTCTCGCTTAGCTTCTTAAGCCTATACTTCTAGCCTAAGCACTTCTTACTTAGCTAGAAATCGTTCGAGCTATAGGCGGGTCGCTTCCCGGCGCGCCTAATATTTAGCCTCGTATTGTTATATCGCCGCGTTGTTTTCTAATACTACTAACGCTCCTAGTATATTGTTTTACGCGGTTTCCGCGCCCGGCGCATTTAGATCGCTTACGTCTATCTTTCGGGGTTCTATAGGCCGCTATAAAGGGTAGACGGTTTAGAACTATAAGAAAATAGGTATATAGCAACGTATAGAATACCCTCTACTAATCTTAGTAGTAGATAGTAGAACTAAACCGTGCCTTTTTTAGAATAGGGCAGAGCGTTTACTATTAACTAGGCTACGTACGGATAGTATATATACCGAGCCGGCAACCGAGTATATCTATACGAGCGACCGAGCTTTTCCGCGTATACGCTAAGCAGGCTTTACGCTAGCGAGATAGTACTGCAGTATACGTAATAACATTATATAATTGTTACATAGGCTTGCTAAGGCAGGACAGAAGACTTTACTTAATTAGGTTCTTATACGACCGCTCGGAAGATAATGCTCTATACGAATTTGCTAAAGGCCCTATAGCCGTATATAGTTACTACTGCTATATAGGTCCTTAATATTACTCCTAGAACCTTAGAAGGTCTTAGCCCCTATACTATTATAGCTAGGGAGCTTAATTAGTCTCGAAAGCAACTACGCCTTTAACACCTTCGTACCTATAGCTATACTGCTATTATATATAATTACGGAGTAGCTCGTAGAAAGAAGATAGATAGTAGAGGCCTTATTAGCAAGCTAGTTAGCTATGCTAAGGACTTAGTAGACTTAGGAAAATATATAATTTACCTTCCTAACTAGTATAAGGTTATTCTATTAAAGGATGTCCGGTTTATTAAGATAGCTAGTAAGCTGTTGCTTCTAGAGGGTATAGATCTATACGCCAATCCTAATAACCTAGCTAAGAACGAGTTTGTTACACTCGAGTCTATTATACCGGCTCTGTTTAATTCTATAAGCAACGAGGCACCGCTACCTTAGGAAGCTACTAGCGTTGTTTAGCACATTCTAGCTTAATAAGAAGATGCTCTAGAAGAACTAGCTTAGGAGGTAGCTAATAAGGTTACTAATCTATTGCCGCTCGAGGATAACCTACTAGCTGTTTAACCTCCTTTAAGTAATAAGGATAATTTCTAATTAGCTAAGGAACAACTAGAATAATATAATCTATAGGCTAAGAAAGGTAAGCCTAGTTAGTTGCCTAAGTTCGAGCGACTAACCGAGACTAGTAGTCGTTCTATACGTAAGATACGAAGTAATAAGAGCGCTCGTAAACTGCTACGTAGTTATCTAGCCGATATAGGCGCTCTCTGTCGGAAAGAGCGCCGCACCCTTACTAATATACTAATAGCCTATATAAAGGGCTTTATAGCCGCCTACTATATTGCTAAATAGAAGCCTAACGATACTATTCTAATTCCGAAGAGCTTTAAGGCCGCTAAGGAGTCGTAGTACTAGCTATAATAGAAGGAGGCCTATAAGGCTAAATATAAGTTATTAATAGACAACTATATATAGATATACGTTTCTCGGATAGAAGTACCTAGAGGTTGCAAGGTTGTCCGTAGCCGACAGGTATTCACTATTAAGCGCAACGCTAATAGCAAGGTAAGCCGGTTTAAGGCTCGATAGGTTGTCCGTAGCTTTATATAGGTTAAAGGATAGGACTATAATGAAACCTATGCGGCTGTCGCTAAGCTATCTACGCTGCGAGCACTGTTTGGCCTAATTGCTTATTACGACCTAGAGGCTAAGCAATATAATATCCTAATAGCCTTCCTTAATGCGCTTATCGGTAATAAGTATAAGATCTACGTCGAGCAGCCGTATAGCTTTAAAGACCGTAGTAGCAAGACTATAGTTTGTCTGTTGCTAAAGGCACTATATAGTCTAAAGCAGTTACTAATGCTATAGTACGAAGAGCTTCGAAAGTACCTAAAGAGCCTAGACTTCGTGCTAATAGTAGCTAATATATATGTGTTTAAACACATTGTTAGCGGCTCTATTATTGTTATCTACGTAGATAATATAATTATTATCGCCTATACTCTATTAGTACTAGAGGTAGTAGCTTAGTTGCTAAAAGACCGTTTTAATATACGAGAGCTAGGCGACCTATACTACTATCTTAGTATACGGATTATTCGTAACCGCGATTAGCTGTAAGAAGGGTTATGTTAGCAGGTAGATAGGGTAGTAGTAGGTACAAGTAGTATTCGATAAGGAGCTAGGAGGAGAGGGAGGAAGGTAGGCAAGTTAGCCTATTGCTAAGCGCTAAGCCCTGCCTAAGGCATTAAGACCCTAGCTTTACTCGAGCCCGGTTATATGCTAATTACGTATAACCTCTTTAGTCCTAATATACGCTTCCCTTCTAAAGGCCGCGCCCTCGTAGCTAGTCTTTGTTCTAGTCTCAACCTCTATTACTACTAACTTAGTAGGTCTAATAGGCCGCTTAGTCCGCGCTAAATTAAACGCACAACTACCGATTATGTAACTATATTAAACCTTACCTCTAATATAGCACAATGTCTAACTCTAACTGCGCTATCCCTATATATAATAAACTATAAAGTAATATGTATCTATAAGAATTAAGGGCCTTCGACTAATTACAATACGAGCGCGTCTTCCCTACTATAATAGGTAGACGTACGAGGTATTGTAGCCCTACCTCCGCTCTAAGTAATATTGTACCGAGTTCTTTGCGTCTACTCTTAAAAGACCTAGCAATGTCCGCTTCCGAGGGTTATTCTTGTTGTTACGAGGGCTATTATTTACTATCGTAGTTTCGCTAGCCCTAATTAGCTAGGTTTAGTAGCCTTTAATTGTTAATCTTATCTTATCTTTTAAAAAACACAGCTCGTCTAGTTTCTATAAGTAAAGGCTATTATAAGTGTAGTAGTAGAGGTTCGCCTCGCTTAAAGGGTTAGATAGATCGAGGAGTAACCTATTGTCCGTAAGATCGACCCCGGCTAGCTTAGCTCTATAGTTTTGCCCTTAGTTAGTCTATTAACTTAATCTTTTAAACCTTAATATTTTAACTTAGCCTTAAAGTTTTGATTAAACCTTTAATATAGCTATTCTTTTGACTTAATTAGTGTAGCGCGCTTCCGGCCTTAGGCCGTAGTATAGGTAAGGTTGTCTTCGCAAGTATAGCGACAATAGCAAGTAATATTAATAATAGCGGCGCTAGTCGTCTTAGCGCTAACTTTACCTCGCTTCCAATCTTCTTCTTTAACTAATAATACACTCCGCAACACCGTTACTAATATAGCCGCGCCGGCCGCGCCGATTGCCTAGGCCTCGAGGCCTCGATAGAATAAAGGAATAAGAGGGGGCCTATAGGGTACGTTAGTAAAGAGGTAGAGTCCTTAAAAGAGTAGGCGATTAGTTAACGCATTATAGCGCGTTTGTTAATGCTCGGTACGCGTTTACTATAGTAGTGTAGTCTTATTGTCCTAGTTTGCCGGCCTCTAATTAGTTAGCTAATAGTACCCCGGGGGTAGCATTAGTTCTAGGCCTTAGTAACATTACGAGCTTTTGGCCTTCTTCTTGTTCTTTACGCTAGTCTAATACTTATCTAACAACTTAGTTATGTCTTTAAAAGAGGCTTCAGCTTCCTATAAGTCCTATTTAGGTAAATAGCCTTACTATCTTAATAGGTACTCCTTCTTGCCCTACCTAGTCCGATACTTTAGGATACGTTCTATAGACTATAGCTCTTTACTATTAGCTAAGACTTCTTCTAACTTAGCAGGCGCTTTATCGCCTTCGCGCTAGTAGTATAGTTTAAGGAGGGAGATATAGAAGGTGTTATAGATAGTGTAATAGGGTAGAAGCTATAACTAGTAGGCCTAGCTATTGCCCTTCGGTTCTCGGATACGAAATAGGCTAATGTATCTTAGTGCGAGCTTAGGCCTTGTTTTACTATTAGGCGATAGGTGTTTGCGGATGCGGAGGTTCTTAGTACTAAGCATAACTATATCGCCTTGTTTAAAGGTTGTTAGTGTGTAACGCTTATCGTAGTAGGCCTTTTAGTATTCTTAAGCCTTTATTAACTTCTTAGCTATCTTAGTATAGATTTCTCGTATCTTCTAGACACGTTCTATTGCCGCTAGTGTCTCTAGTACTTAACGCGCTTCCCTTTCCTTACGCTCGGCCTCGAGCGAGGTAAATGGATCTTATAGCAACGCGGCGTTTTAACCTATTATAGCTATATATAGTAAAACCTTGGTTAATAAGTGTATACTATTGTTATATACGAATTCTGTAGGCTATAGGAGATTAACCCAATCCTTAGGATTCTCGTTAATGTAACTGCGTAGGTACTGCTGCAGGGTAGCATTCTGTCTCTCTATTTAACCGTTAGTCTACGGATAGAAGGCTATTAATAGCCGATGCTTTAGTCTTAGCTATAGGCATATTTCGCTCTAATAGTGCGATATAAATATCGAGACCCTATCGGAGACTATCCCCTTAGGGGTTCCCTAATAGGTATAGAAGATGTTAGTCTATAGCGCCTCTACTATATTAATAGTAGTCTAATCCTTACGCGCCGGGATATATCGAGCGCCTTTAGTAAATCGATCTACTATAACAAGGATAGTATTATATACGTCCTTACTGCCCCTACGCTTAGTAGGCGGAAGTCCTATAATAAAGTCTATTATAAGCTCTATAAATAGCTTCTTTAGAACAGGGAGTAAAGACAACTCGCCGAATAGCAAGTGCTTCGGTACTTTAACTCGTTAATATACGGCATACGTATCTACGTAGTCCTTTATGTCCCGTTTACTATTTAGCTAGTAGTATATACGCGATAGTAGCTCGTACGACCTCTCTATACTATAGTAACCGGCAAGCTTACTATTATAGTGTCGCTTAAGAAGTTCTTATCTGATCGAATGTTTAGCGGGGATATAGTATCTATCCTTAAACTTCAAATAACCTTTATTATCGATCGACTAATTATTACTCTTACTAAATCGAGTCTTTCGCCTACTTATAAGCCTATCGATACGTTTAGTAGTAAAGGCGTCCCTCTGCTAAGTACGTAACAGCTCGTCTATAAACGATTAGCTATCCCTATTTGCAAGGTCATTTAATAGCACCCTCGCTATTAAACGAGGTACGCATTATATGTATCTAATAGTACTAGTAGCCGGATTAACTGTATTAGTGCTTTAATCGCTATTACTATATATAGCGATATCGACTAGAGAGTTATTATAACTTCTCCTATCTATATCCTTAGCCCTTGCCTTAATACGCACTATTAATATAGCAAGAGCATTAATATACTTTAAGCCGTCGCGGAGTCCGGTAAGCCGCTTATCCTACGCGTACTTATTAACAATACAGGCTATAGCAATCTTATACTGCAGGGTTAGAAACAAAGAATTAATAGATTGCTAAGTCTCGCTATTATAATTAGGTCGCCTCGATAGGCTATTAGTAGGGTTACTTACGCCTAGCCGATATAATATATTAAAATCGAACCCGGCGAGATAGACGGCCTATCTAGCCTATCGACCTATAACCCTAGTAACCTTAGTAATGCTACGGAGGTTATTATAGTCTATATAGACCTAAATAGTGTGCTATACACTATCGAGATAGTGCCTCTAATGCTTAAAGGCCTCGATAATAGCTAGGAGCTCTTACTCGTAGGTCTCGTACCGACGTTCTATATCGATTATCTTCCGTAAAAAGAAGGCAATTAGGTGCTAGTAGTAGTTACTGTCTAACTGCTAAGACATTATAGCTAATATAGCGAACTGTAAAGCGTTAGTCCTAATACGGATTAGTTTGCTCGGTACGAAGTAGTATAATAAGGGGACTTTAGTAAAGCGCTACTTTAAACCGTTAAAAGCGGCTTATACTCTATTAGTCTATTTAAACTCTCTAGTTAGGTTGGCTTTGGTTTTAGTAAGCTTAGTTAGTAGCATTACATGCCTCGAATAGCTCTTAATAAACCGACGGTAGAAGTTAGTAAAACCTAGGAATAATTAAAGCTCCTTAATAGACGTAGGAATAGGCTATTTAGTAATTGTTTTAATCTGGTTAGGATTAGCCTTAACACCCTCGGTTGAAATAAGGAAGCTAAGGAATAACACCTCTTTAGTAGCAAAGGTGTATTTAGAAGGTTTGTAATATAGTCTATAGGTTCGTAAGCGATCGAGCACCTTACGGACTATAGCCTAGTGCTCCGCAATATTAGGTAAGTATATATAAACTAGGATGTTATCTAGGTAAACTATACAGAGGTGATCTAATAGGCCTAATAGGGCCCGATTAATATAGGACTAGAATGTAGTAGGGGCATTAGCTAGCCTAAATAGCATAACTAAGTACTTAAAATGACTATAACGAGTGCGGAAGGCTGTCTTCTATTTATCGCCCTTGCGAATACAGATGCGGTAATAGGCGTCCTTAATGTCTAATATAGTATAGTAGTAGGTACTAGAAAGGCGATCGAGAGTCTTATTAATAAGCGGAAGTAGATAGCGGTCTTTAATAGTAACAGCATTAAGTCTACGGTAATTAATATATAGGCGTAGGCTACTATCCTTCTTTAGTACGAATAGGATAGGGGCGCTAGTAGGGCTGTTACTATACCGTATCCGGCTATTAGCTAGGTTTTCCTCTAGATACTTACGTAATATAGCAAGCTCGCGCTTACTAAGGTTATAGAGTAGTCTAAAAGGAACCTCTTTGCCCTCTATAATGTCAATCTTATAATCTATCTCCTTAAATATAGGTAATATCGATACTAGGTAGTGTTTAAATACGTTAATATAGGTTTCTCGAATAGGCTCTAGTATACGAGCGAGCTAGTTAGGGTCTATACTATTAGGAGGCATAGGTTTATCGTTATTACTACTAAGCAGGTCGGCCGTCGGATTAGCTAGGGTTAGGTTGCTAATAAATAGGACCCTAATATTATTAGGGCACTCGCTAATATTAATGTGTTTAATATCCTCTTTCCTAGCGATTCTAAATCGCTATTATTAACTGCCTAAGTCTATAGTTATAGCGTAGTGTTAGAGCTAAAGAGGCTATACGTAATTGGCATGTAATTAGGCCGAGTGAAGCTAGGGTCTTAGTGCCTTAGGCAGGGCTTAGCGCTTAGCGTTAGGCTAACTAGCCTGCCTTCCTCCCTCTCCTCTTAGATCTCTATCGAATACTACCTATACCTACTACTACCCTATCTACCTGCTAATATAACCCTTCTTATATAGTATTCGATCTACCCTTTAAGGGCAGTAGCTAGATAGTCCTTATTTTAAGCTTTTAGCGGTATAGCTATAAATAAGACTAATCTAACTATATTACGCCCGAAGAACGGGACCTATACGTACTATTCTATCGAAACAACCGTACCAATTATTAAGCAAGGCCTTCTATACGGCCTATTACACTAAGTTAATCGCACTAAGCCGATATCTACTAATTCCGCTATATCTGTATCTTAGGGGCCGACAATACATTATTAGTATTACCCCCTATTATAATAGCCGGTTTATTACGAAACAACAACCGTGCTACCGCTAGCAGCGCTAGCAATAACAACACTAGTAGCATAGTGCCTACTAAAGTGCCTACTAAAGCACCTACTAAAGTGCCTCCTACCGAAGAGCCTACTATAGGACCTACTAAAGAAGAACCTGTAATTCTAGGTAACGACCTAGAATTGCCTATTAACGATATTCTTAACAATATTGTTAATCGACGATATAGCTAACTAGCCTTTAGCCCCTAACTAGTAGCGAGACTTTAAGAAGCTACCTAAAACAGGCTTACTACCTTGCGTTAAGAACAATAGCTAAAGGATAATCTCCTCGAGATTCGTCGCCTATAGGAAGCCTTAACAACTACTACTAGACTAGAACTAGTAGCAGGACCTTCTATTTAAAAGAAGGATGCTAAACTTAAGGACTGTACTGTGTTTAATAGCTCTAGTCGAAAGCAATATAACGACTATATTCGTAACTGTAAGCTTAACTAGCGAAACGCACCGAGGGCCCTTCTAGACGATTATTTGTTAGTCGTCTATGCTATATAGTACATTAACGGTAACCCTAAGCGTATATAGGATAACTATTTTGATTCCCTTTACGACTAGACCGCTATTTAATAGCAGGATTATAAGACTATTATGCTAAACACCCTTAGCAACCCTATATTGCGCTAGTAGTATACCTAAGACTAATACCTACGTACTAAACAAAAGGCCGACTAAACCTCTCGATCCTTCGAGGCCTATCTAAAGACCCTTAAGGACGACTTGCTACCTAAGACCGACTCTATCTAGATATCTAAGATACGACCTAAACTAAGATAGGAACTAGTCCTTAAATTGGACCGCCGCTATGTATTCGAACAGGCTAATCTTATACGCATTTAATTTATAGTCGAAGTAGAAATAGCCGAACGAGCTGTCTAGCTCTAGTAACGACTAGAATCGAGAATCCGACTAACTAGTACTAACCGTAGCTACCGTAGCCGCGGAAGAAACCAAGGTTCCTACTATAATAACAATGCTAACAATAGGAATAGTAACGACCGTAGAAGAGGCCGTAGCCGACGGCTATATAGAGGAGGCTATAATAGGGGCCGTAGAAAGGGCTCGTATCCCTATAATACTAACCGCTCGACTAATAATAGTAGCAATAGCGGCTATAGCAACCCTCCGACCGGATTGAAGTGCTTTAACTATAATAGTACTAGCTATCTACTAGGCTAATGCGACAAACCTAAGGACTAGGCCCGAATCGACCGTACTACCGCCGAGTACCGTAAGCACCTTTTAGCCGCTAATGCTACCCCTATCGGTCCTTCGAAAAAAGAGTAAGCGCCGCACTAACTGTTAGCCTTATGCGGCGTAAGACTATCGACATTATGCTAGCTATTATACGTACCTGTCTTATAGGGGATATATATAGCAATAATTATAAAACTAAGGTTACTCTAGATCTAGGAAATTCAGTTAGTGCCCTTATTAGCTATCGCCTAGCTAAGCAATTAGACCTTCGACAACTGCCTAGGACTAACCTACTAACCCTTGCTTAGTTTAATAACGCTCGGCACTTGACCTACGGAGCCTACTATATCTATATAGCCCTAAGAGACGACCTCGGCAATAAGCGCCTACTAAACTTTACTGCCTACGTAGTAGACATAGACAGCCTCCTATCTAACATTGTTATTAGCAACCCTATTCTTAAGTACTATGCTATAGTTATAGACTTAGGCAGTCAATAATAGCGATTTAGAATCGCTAGGAAAGAGGATATTAAATACATCGACATTAGCGAGTGTCCTAATAATATTAGGGTCCTGTTTATTAGTAACCTAATACTAGCCTCCGCCTTAGCTAATCCAACTGCCGACCTGCTCGGTAGTAATAACGATGAACCTATGCCCCCTAATAGTATAGACCCTAAACAGCTTAAGCGTATACCGGAGCCTATTCGAGAGACCTACATTAATATATTCAAACACTACCTAGCATCGACGTTGCCTATGTTTAAAGAGACGGATTATAAGATTAATATTATAGAGGGCAAGGAGGTTCCTTTTAGCCCCCTCTATAACCTTAGTAAACGAGAGCTTGCTATATTGCGTAAGTATCTAGAGGAAAACCTAGCTAATAGCCGGATACGATATAGCAACAGCCCTACTAGTATACCTATCCTATTCGTGCCAAAGAAGGATAGCGGCCTGCGTTTATATGTTAATTATAGAGGGCTTAATGCTGTTACTATTAAAGACCGCTGTCTACTCCCGCTTATTAATAAGACCCTCGACCGCCTTTCTAGTGCCTACTACTACACTATATTAGACATTAAGGACGCCTGCTACCGTATCTGTATTCGCAAGGGCGATAAATAGAAGATAGCCTTCCGCACTCGCTATAGCTATTTCGAGTACTTAGTTATACTATTTAGGCTAGCTAATGCCCCTACTACATTCTAGTCCTATATTAATCGGGCCCTATCCGGCCTACTAGACTACCTTTATGTAGTTTACCTAGATAATATCCTAGTTTATATACACTCCCCTAACATCGCGGAGTACTAGGCTATAGTCCGTAAGGTACTCGATCGCTTGCGAGCCTATAGACTATATTACAAGCCTTCTAAATGTACCTTCGCCGCTAAGGAGGTAGCCTTCCTTAGCTTTATCGTATCAACTAATAGTATTAAGGCTAATCCTAATCGGATTAAGACTATTACTAAATAGCCTGTTCCTACGTCTATTAAGGAGCTTTAATTATTCTTAGGTTTTGCTAACTTCTACCGTCGGTTTATTAAGGGTTATTCGAGGCATATAATGCGACTAACTAAGCTTACTAAAACTAAGGCTAACCCTACTAGAGAATTCAAATAGACTAACAGAGTATAAGCCGCTTTTAACGGTCTAAAGCAACGCTTTACTAAAGTCCCCTTATTGCACTATTTCGTACTAAGCAAACAGATCCGAATTAAGACTAACGCTTTATAGTTCGCTATATTAGCTATTATGTTATAGCAGGCTAATAACACCTACTAGTACCCGATTGCCTTCTTCTCGAGGAAGATAATTAATACTAAACGTCGCTACGAGACCTACGAGCAAGAGCTCCTAGCTATTATCGAGGCCTTTAAGTATTAGAGGCACTACCTCGATAGGGCTTAATATACAATATAGGTCTATATAGACTATAACAACCTCCGTAGAATTACGAAGGTTACTAGGGTTATAGGTCGATAGGCTAGATAGGCCGTCTATCTCTATAAAAAGGGTTATGTTAGCAGGTAGATAGGGTAGTAGTAGGTACAAGTAGTATTCGATAAGGAGCTAGGAGGAGAGGGAGGAAGGCAGGCAAGTTAGCCTATTACTAAGCGCCAAGCCCTGCCTAAGGCATTAAGACCCTAGCTTTACTCGAGCCCGGTTATATACTAATTACGTATAACCTCTTTAGTCCTAATATACGCTTCCCTTCTAAAGGCTGCGCCCTCGTAGCCGGTCTCTATTCTAGTCTTAACCTCTATTGCTACTAACTTAGCAGGTTTAAGGAGCCGCTTAGTCCGCGCTAAATTAAACGTATAACTACCGATTATATAACTATATCAAACCTTACCTCTAAACAATACAATATATAACTCTAACTACGCTATCCTTATATATAATAAAGTAATATATAACTATAAGAATTAAGGACTATCGACTAATTATAATACGAGCGTACCTTCCCTGCTACAATAGGTAGGTATACGGGGTATTGTAGCACTACCCCCGTTCTGCGTAATGTCGTACCGAGTTCTTTGCGTCTACTCTAAAAGACCTAGCTATGTCCGCTTCCGAGGGTTGTTCTTATTATTACGAGGGCTATTATTGTTCGTAGTTTCGCTAGCCCTAATTAGTTAGGTTTGGCAGCCTTTAATTGTTAATCTTATCTTATCTTTCTAGAAAAAACACAGCCCGTCTAGTTTCTATAGGTAAAGGCTATTATAAGTGTAGTAGTAGAGGTTCGCCTCGCTTAAAGGGTTAGATAGATCGAGGAGTAACCTATTGTCCGCAAGATCGACCCCGGCTAGCTTAGCTCTATAGTTTTGCCCTTAGTTAGTCTATTAGTCGCTTAATCTTTTAGGCGGCTTAAAGTTTTAACTTAGCCTTAAAGTTTTAATTAGAGTTTTAATTAAGGTGCCTTAGGCTCGTAGTGCAGGTAAGGTTGTATCTATAGGCGCGGTAATAATAGCAAGTAATGTCGATAATAGCGGCGCTAGTCGTCTTAGCGCTAACTTTACCTTGCTTTCGATTTCCTTCTTCGACTAACAATAACTCGGCAACACCGTTACTAATATAGCGGTGTCCTTCCTTTCTTAAATAGTAATACACTCCGCAATACCGTTACTAACATAGCCGCGCTAGCTATCTTCTAATATACCGTTATTCGTACGCGCGCGCGCGTATTCTCGTCGATTGCCTAGGCCTCGAGGCCTCGGTAGAATAAAGGAACAAGAGGTAGAGTCTTTAAAAGAGCAGTAACTAATTAACGCGTCGTAGCGCGCTTGTTAACACTCGGTACGCGTTTACTATAGTAGTATAGTCTTATTGTCTCTTATTGCTAACAATTGCTTGCCTCTAATTAGTTAGCTAATAGCACCCTAGGGGTAGCATTAATCCTAGGCCTTAATAGTAACATTATAAGCTTTTAGCCTTCTTCTTGTTCTTTACGCTAGTCTAATACTTATCTAACAACTCGGTTATATCCTTAAAGGAACCTTTAGCTTCCTATAAGTCCTATTTAGGTAAATAGCCTTGCTATCTTAATAGGTACTCCTTCTTACCTTTCCTAGTCCGGTGCTATAGGATACGTTCTATAGACTATAGCTCTTCCTTATCCGCTAGTATGTCTTCGTGTTTAGTAGGTACTTTATCCCCCTCGCGTAGGTAATATAGCTTAAGGAGGGATATATAGAAGATATTATAGATAGTATAATAGGGAGGAAGCTACAACTAATAGGCCTATACGGAGGAGCTCTTAACTTCTCGAATGCGGAATAGGCTAATATATCTTAGTGCGAGCTTGGGCCTTGTTTTGCCGTTAGGTAATAGGTGCTTGCGGATACGGAGGTTCTTAGCACTTAGCATAACTATATCGCCTTATTTGAAGGTTATCGGCGTATAGTGCTTGTCGTAGTAGGTCTTTTAGTACTCTTAAGCCTTTGTTAACTTCTCGGCTATCTTAGTATAGATTTCTCGCATCTTCTAAACCCTCTTAATAGCCGCTAGTGTTTCGGGTACTTAACGCGCTTCCCTTTCCTTACGCTTAGCCTCGAGCGAGATAAATAGGTCTTATAGTAAGGCAGCGTTCTAGCCTATTATAGCAAAATAAGGAGAGACCTTAGTAGATGAGTAGATACTATTATTATATACGAATTCAGCTAGTTATAGGAGGTTAACCTAGTCCTCGGGGTTCTTATTAATGTAACTACGCAGGTACTGCTATAGGGTAGCATTCTGCCTCTCTGTTTAACCGTTAGTCTATAGATAGAAGGCTGTTAATAGCCGATGCTTTAGTCTTAGCTGCAAGCAAATCTCGCTCTAATAGTAAGATGTTAGTGTCGATCTACGATCGGATACGATCCCCTTAGGGGTTCCCTAATAGGTATAGAAGATGTTAGTCTATAGCGCCTCTGCTATATTAATAGCAGTCTAATCCTTGCGAGTAGGAATGTAGCGAGCACCCTTAGTGAATCGGTCTATAACGACTAATATAGCGTTAAAGACGTCTTTGCTTCCTCTTCGCTTAGTAGGGGGAAGACCTATAATAAAGTCTATTATAAGCTCTATAAAAGGCTTCTTTAGAACAGGGAGTGAAGACAACTCGCTAAATAGTAAGTGCTTTAGTGCTTTAACTCGCTAGCATACTATATAGGTCTATATATACTCCTTTATATACCGCTTACTATTTGGCTAGTAGTATATACGCGATAGTAACTCGTACGACCTCTCTATGCTATAGTAACTAGCGAGCTTACTATTATAGTGCCTCTTTAAAAGCTCTTATCTAATCGATTGTTTAGCGGGGACATAGTATCTGCCCTTAAACTTTAAGTAACCTTTGTCGTCGATCGACTAACTATTACTCTTGCTAGATCGAGTCGCCCGTCTACTTATAAGCCTATTAATACGCTCGACAGCAAAGGCGTCCCTCTACTAAGTACGCAACAGCTTATCTATAAACGATTAACTATCCCTATTTGCAAGGTTATTTAATAGCACCCTCGCTATTAAACGAGGTACGTATTATATATATCTAATAGTACTACTAGCCGGAACTACTATAACCTCTTCTATAGTGCTATCGCTATATAGGCTATTACTATAGATAGCAATGTCTTTAATCGAGTTATTATAGCTCGAGCGATCTACGTCCTTTCTTTTAACGTATACTAGAAGAACGACAACTCCGCTATAGTATTTGTTACCGCCGCGGGGTCCGGAAGTCCGCTTATCCTACGCTTGCTTATTAACAATGCAGGCTATAGCAATCTTACACTACAGGGTTAGAAACAAAGAATTAATGTGTTAGGTCTCGCTATCGTAATTAGGTCGCCTCGATAGGCTATTAGCAGGGTTGCTTACGCCTAGCCGATATAATATATTAAAATCAAACCCGGCGAGGTAGACGGCCTATCTAGCCTGTCGACCTATAACCCTAGTAACCTTAGTAATGCTACGGAGGTTATTATAGTCTGTATAGACCTAAATGGTGTACTATATACTATCGAGATAGTGCCTCTAATGCTTAAAGGTCTTAATAATAGCTAGGAGCTCTTGCTCGTAGGTCTCGTAGCGACGCTCTATATCGATTATCTTTCGTAAAAAGAAGGCAATTAGGTGCTAGTAATAGTTATTATCTAATTGCTATAACATAATACCCGATATAGCGAACTGTAAAGCGTTAGTCTCAATTCGGATCTGCTTGCTTAGTACGAAATAGTATAACAAGGGGACATTAGTAAAGCGTTACTTTAGGCCGTTAAAAGCGGCTTGTGCTCTGTTAGTCTATTTGAACTCTCTAGTTAGGTTAGCCTTAGTTTTAGTAAGCTTAGTTAGGGGCATTATATACCGTAAATAGCCCTTAATAAAGCGGCGGCAGAAATTAGCGAAGCTAAGGAACGATTAAAGTTCCTTAATAGACGTAGGAATAGGCTATTTAGTAATAGTTTTAATCCGATTAGGATTAGCCTTAACACCCTTAGTTAACACGAGGAAGCTAAGGAATAACACCTCTTTAGTAGCAAAGGTGTATTTAGAAGGCTTGCAATATAAGCTATAGGCTCGTAGGCGATCGAGTACCTTACGGACTATAGCCTAGTACTCCGCAATGTTAGGTAAGTATATATAAACTAGGATATTATCTAGGTAAACTATATAGAGGTAGTCTAGTAGGCCTAATAGGGCCCGATTAATGTAGGACTAGAATGTAGCAGGGGCATTAGCTAGCCTAAATAGCATAACTAAGTACTCGAAATAGCTATAGCGAGTACGAAAGGCTATCTTCTATTTATCGCCCTTGCGAATACAAATACGGTAATAGGCGTCCTTAATGTCTAATGTAGTATAGTAGTAGGCACTAGAAAGGCGATCGAGGGTCTTATTAATAAGCGGAAGTAGACAGCGGTCTTTAATAGTAATAGCATTAAGCCCGCGGTAATTAATATATAGACGTAGGCTACTATCCTTCTTTAGTACGAATAGGATAGGTACACTAGCAGGGCTGTTACTATATCGTATCCGGCTATTAGCTAGGTTTTCCTCTAGATACTTACGCAATATAGCAAGCTCTCGTTTACTAAGGTTGTAGAGGGGGCTAAAAGGAACCTCCTTGCCCTCTATAATGTTAATCTTATAATCCGTCTCTTTAAATATAGGCAGTATCGACGCTAGGTAGTGTTTAAACACATTAATATAGGTCTCTCGGATAGGCTCTAGTATACGAGCAAGCTAATTAGGGTCTATGCTATCTAGGGGCACAGGTTTATCGTTATTACTACCGAGCAGGTCGGTAGTCGGATTAGCTAAGGCAGGTATTAGGTTGCTAATAAATAGGACCCTAATATCGTTAGGGCACTCGCTAATATTAATGTGTTTAATGTCCTCTTTCCTAGCGATTCTAAATCGCTACTTCTAGAGGCCTAGGTCTATAGCTATAGCGTAGTACTTAAGAATAGGGTTACTAATAACAATATCGGATAGGAGGCTGTCTATGTCTACTACGTAGGTAGTGAAGTCTAGTAGGCGCTTATTTCCGAGGTCGTCCTTTAGAGCTATAGGAATATAGTAGGCCCTATAGGTTAAGTGCCGAGCGTTATTAAACCAAGTAAGGGTTAGCAGGTTAGTCTTCGGTAGTTGTCGAAGGTCTAATTGCTTAGCTAGGCGATAGCTAATAAGGGCACTAACTGAATTTCCTAGATCTAGTATAACCTTAGTTTAATAGGTAGTGCCCTTCGTGTCCTATACAAGGCAGGAGCGTATTATAGCTAGTACAATGTCGATAGTCTTACGCCGTACGAGGCTAATAGTTAGTGCGGCGCTTACTCTTTTTTCGAAGGTTGGCCTATAGGGGTAGCGTTAGCCGCTAAGAGGTGCTTTCGGTATTTAGCGGAAGTACGATTAATTCGGGCCTAGTCCTTAGGTTTGTCGCATTAGCCTAGTAGATAGCTAGTACTATTACAATTAAAGCACCTTAATCCGGTTAGTAGACTACCGTAGCTATTATTGCTATTGTTAGCCGAGCGGTTAGTATTGTAGGGATACGAGCCCCTTCTACGGCCCCTATCGCGGCCTCCTTTATATAGCCGCCGGCTACGGCCTCTTCTACGATCGTTACTGTTCCTATTGTTAGCATTGTTGTCCTAGTAGGAACCTTAGTTTCCTCCGCGGCTACTACGGTTACTACGGTTAGTACTAGCTAGTCGGATTCTTAATTCTAGTCGCTATTAGAGCTAAACAGCCCGTTCGGCTGTTTCTACTTCGACTATAAATTAAATGCGTGTTAGATTAGCTTATTCGAATACGCGGCGACGGTCTAATTCGAGGATAAGCTCCTATCTAAGTTTTAGGCGTATCTCGGAGATCTATATAGAATTAGTCTTAGGCGGAAGGTGTTACGAAGCTAGGAGGGAAGGGACACCTAGGCGGAGGGAAGGGACACCTAGGCGGCTGCCACTAGCCGCCTTATAGGCATACTTCCTCCGTAGCTAGATAGACATAACATAAATTAACACACTTAAAAAACCACGTTTCGAACTATAACAAAATGGTAGCTTCGCCGCAAGCACTAGCGTAAGAAAAACGCACTAACCGTTACTAAACAGACTATCCGAACTACGGTTTACTATCCCCCTCCTCCTCCTAAGGCGAAAGGTCCTCCGCACCTAGGAGGAATCCTAACGACCTACTCTAACGCCATTTTCCGCACTATCGACGAAAGCAGCAGTTAGACTATACTAAGCGAAAGAGTTGAGAAATTACTAGCGATAAGTCGACGCGGCTATAGGCGATAGACTAAGCATACCGCCGTCGCCGGCACCCCGCCGCCTTCACTTTTCTATTGTTTATACCCTTATTTGTAGAAGGTAGGTCCGCCCGATACTAGGTTAGCGGGGACTGCAATTTAGGAAGGTTTAGAACAACTAAACGGCGACTGCTACGTACGCTACTACGCTTAACATTCTAATTACGCTCGTGCTTAACACTCGAGCACCGAAGCCGCGTAGCCCTTAACTAGCCTAACTAACGGCCTGTTGTTCTAAGTCTATAGTACCGAAGAACTAAGGGGAACCTTCCGTTAAGTTATAGCCTACCGCCTAGGAAGATTGTACTCTTCCCGAATTAGCTAAGGACAGATACTACCTTATCTATACGGCTTTTACCCTCCTAGCTTTTTCTAAGCTAAGACAGTGCCTAGCAAAACTTCTAGAGGGAGACCTGAAATTCCGCGTTATCGCTATAACCGAGTAGCTAGAGGATCCTAAAGAAGCGGACCCTCCTCGTAGATTGAGATCTATATTAAGGGAGAACGCTAAGTCTACCGATAGGGATACTACGCCTAAGCCTCCTACTCGCTCTAAAATTATTAGCAACTAGGTTGATAACAACTCTCTATCTCATTCCGCGGTATAACAGGTCGACCGTTTAATAGCTTACTAGCTAAAGAGTAAGCATTTCGCCTAGTAGAAGACCGAGAACTTTAGGTCTACCGCTAAAGAGCCTCTAGAGAACGAACATCGTCCTCGTCGTAGGAAAACTCAGATACCTCTAAAGCTAGAGAAGTAAGCGGTTTAACCTTCGGTAGAAGACGATATAGGAGCGGCCCCTAAGCCGGATAGACGCAAGGTTCCCTTTACAATCAATCCGCCTAAGGGCGACGCCTTTAAGAACTTCGGCTCTTTTCGTAAAGAGCCCCCGCTAGCGCCTCGAGAAAGCTCCCTTATCTCCGTATCTACTACTTTACCTCTTAGCTCTCTCGCCGACTTAGATCTAGAGTAAGAAATATTAGGTAAGGCTAACGGAGCCGTAGCCCCTACTAACGGTAATGCTATATAGCAAATAAAAGAATAGTTTACTTAATAAATGCGAGAAGAACGCGAGAGAGCGGGAATACAGCGTAAGAACGACTAGGCTCGTCTTAATCGCGCCCTCGTAGAGCAACGAGAGGTCTACGAGCTCGAGATCTAAGAAAAATTGTAAGAGGCTTTCGAGCAGGGCCGCTAGGAAGCCGTAAGAGCTAAGAATAAAGCGGCCGCTAAAGAGAATAGCGAGGGTAGAGCTCCGCAGCCGTCGGAGCAACCTAACTACCGTATTAATACGGGCAAGCTATTTACGTCGGGACAGCGAGGAAACGCTAAGTCTACTAGAAGACCGAGGGAAGCGAACTCTCGGAATAATACCGGCAATAACGAAGATAGCAATAACAACGCCGAGAATACTAGAATTAGTAGGTTAGAAACGCTTATAGGGAAATTAGTACAGGCGATAGGGAATAATAGCTAGGTAGGCTATATAGCTCCGTAGAATAAGGACTATCTAGGAGCGACCGGGCCGCCGCGATATATAGGTCTTTACCCGATACGCAACCGAGTAGGCTACGGCCTAACGAGAGCAGATTAGCAAGCTAATCGGAATCGAGATACTCGCCCTTATACTAGACCTAAGATTAACGCCGAGCGTTTCGCGGCCTTAGCCTAGGGAGTCCCGGTCGCTAGAGAGCTACCTGCGGGCAACCTTAGGTCTATATAGAACCGTAGGGATCGAGGAAACTACATTGACCCTAGATATAACGGTATATACGCATATGCTCCCCTATACACTCCTTAGTCAGATTTTAGCTAGGAAATCGCCCCCTATAAGTTCAAGCCCGAGCAAATCGGGTATTTTAACAAGGACCTGCCGGAGAGCAAGGGCAAAGGCCCGGTAGTGTATTTCGGGAATACTATATACTACCGAGATGTTTTCGCCTTTATTACGCGCCTAGACGTCGCTATTTAGGCTAGCGAATACCTAGCTCCTACCCTTCGTCTATTACTATACCGATGCCTTTAGGGTTCCGCTTTACAATAGTACCTGTACGCGCTTACTAATAATCGACGTACGCTCCTATAGACCGGCCCGGGGATCGAGCGGTAGAAGGAGGCGTTGCGCGAATAGTTCCGATTAGACCCTTTAGTCGCCGCGCGCGAGATAGAGATAGAGCAATACCGTATTAAGGATGTCGCGGCCCGTAGGAGCGTAAGCGAGTACGTTATTAACGTTATGCGTCTCGCTTAGTAGAGCGGTACGGAATCACTCGCTAGGCAGATTAATTATACCTTCCGCAAGATCGCGCTAGAGCTTAGAGGTAATCTTGATATACCTATAGTATTGTAGATATATTAAACCCTTATCGATATAATATAGGCCTACTACGCTACGTAGGTAGAGCTATATCTACCCGGCAGCACAACTGCTAGCTACTATAGTAGTAAGTATAACCTTCGGCGTAGCGATTTAGTATAGGGTAGGTTCGTAGACCTAAGGTTCTAGCCTAGGTCTCGTTTTAACGCTAGACGCGCGCCTTTTCTCGGAAATAACAATCCGTACAATCGATAGCAACCTAACGCCTTCTAACAGCGCCGTTAGCCTAGACCTTAAGTCTATAGCCGCTAACGACTATAAGCCGCAAACGCAAGCGTAAACGAGAAGATAGCAGACGCGCGCGGTCTCCCGTAGTATCCGAATCCTTAGAGATAGCAGACGATGCCCGGAAATGTAAGAGGATAAGGCATTCCCGCGAATTACGGAGGCCTCGCCGAGCCCGCCTTTTTCTACGACCCGATAGACCGAGAGTAGGGCGATAAGTACGACGAATCTAGACTTAGTTAGTAGGACTAGTTCGACGCCTAAGAAGAGCTAGGAGATTAGTACGAGGTAGAAGAAGACGCTAGCTACGCCGGCGGATAAGAGGACTAGGTTTTCCCTTCTATAAACCCGTTCGTATCTCTAGTCTACTATGCTTAGACCTAGAGCCGTAGACCCGAGGTCTCGAGCTAGCCTTCCCGGGAGAAGAACCGACAGGACGGCCGACCTATACGCTACAATATATACGGGGAGGTTTTCCGCTCCGCTAACGAGTTTTTCACTACCTACCTAGACTAAGCCTATCTAAAAGACGCCTCCGGTAAACGCACCAACGTGCTCCTTAAATAGGCTTCGGGAAACTCCGCGAGCTAGAAGTGAAACTAGTTACTCCTAGCTCGTAGCGCTTGACCCTAAGTCTATCGGAAACTCTAGAATACCTAGTAGCTATAGGAATTTTCGAGCGCCTCAAATTACTAGGTTGCTTACTACTAGATAAGCAAGATGCCTTACGTCTATTAATAGAGGCCTAAGGGAAAGCATACGATTTAGTATCTTATAGAACTAGCTCTCTCTAGAATATCGAAACGTATCTCACTATAGACAAGCATTAAGAAGATTCATTATAGCTAGCTAAGCGAAAATTTAACGACATTAATAGCCTAAAGCTTTAGGTCTACTACGTTTAAGAGCAACTATAGATTATTCTATATACGGCTAAGCTCCCGCCGGGAGACCTAGCTTATACGTTCCGATATTACGACATAGTCGAGGCTAACTGCGCTCTTACTCCGGGAGGAGAATTTAAACGTATATGCCTCGACACTAGTATAAAAGCATCGATAATAGACTAGAAGTGGCTAGTCGCCTAGCTAGGTCGAGAAAACATCTAGTATCTAAAGCAGCCTCTCGAATTTCGTAGTTTAGCCGGAAGTACAAAGTGCGAGCAATGGATTAATTTGTCGATATACTTCCCTATATTCGCGAAGTCTAGAAAGCCTACCCTCGCCTATATCGAATAGCTAGTAAGAGTTATGCCTAATTTACCGCACAATATACTCCTCGGGATAGACGTTATAACCCCCGCCGGCTTTACACTCTATACCGGAGCCGGATACGTCGTTATAATAGAAAACGACTGCGCCGTAATGCCTATAGCCTATACACCTAAAACTAAGACTCTAATGCGGGCTAATATTAGGGCTATCGACTAAATTAGGCTGCCGCTACGCACGGCGGTAATGATTCTAGTACGACATAATAGAGCAACGGCTTTTAAGGGCATAGACTAAGACCTCCTCTTTGTTCCCGGCGAATCTGAATTCCCGGGCACGGCGGCGATATGCGCCTATATTACCGGACCCGAACTTCCTAGGGTCTAAGTTAGGAATCTTAGCTACGACGACGACCTAGTAATACTACGCAACAGAAAACTAGGTAAACTGTAGCAATTGCAGATAGACGACATCTAGCAAATCGATAAGTTTGATACGGACCCTCGGTCTATAGAGCGAAAATTAGGAGGTACCTCGCTCGCGATAGACCTATAAGTGCAGGCTCTTTTAACTCGCGAATTCCGAGTATCCTTAAGAACGAGAAAAGCCGTAGTAGAACCTATTTATAGAGTTACGTAAGCTTAAGCGCTTGAGACCCGATAGTCTTAGGCACCGACAAATAGACTTAGCGAAAATGAGACGATTAGGCTAATAGACTGAGAGTCTCCTCGCCCTTCCGGCCGAACTCTCGCTAGCGCGTTTTAGTCTAATTCAAGCCTAGCCGGTAACTTAGCGAATTCGGATTAGACTATAGTACGCCCGCAACTCCCGCGGATGTCTAAATCTTAGCTACCGATCCGTAAACTTAACGAAAATAAGGAAGCGGACCTAATAGACCTCAACTTGCCGCCCGATACCGCTAAAATTTCAATTAACGCTAGGATAGCTAGTCTTAAAACTTCGGCCGGCGTAACAGTTTGCGCGGCTAACCCGGATTCTAACGCGGCGGTAGACCTTTAGTCTATCGCCGATAAATTCCTATAGTTATAGACGGATAGGGGCACGACGATTAACCTACTAAAGGACGAGTAGTTAGAACTTCCCCTTAAGTCGGGATAGGAAGATAAAAAGTTTAGTAGTAAGGTTTATCGAATATCGGCGAAGGACAATACGGAAGTCGATAAACAGTTCGATAAACTCTACTCCTAAGGTAAGATAGCTTTTAGCGAAAAACCCTTACTATTAGCTTAGCCGGTTTTCGTCGTCTAGAGGACGCTATTCCGCGACGATAGCTTAGCTTACCGCAAGCTACGCGTAGTTATCGACATTAGAGGCCTTAATAGTATATCGTAGAAGGATACCTACTCTCTTCCCCTCTAGGACGACATTATCGCTAAGCTACGTAGCTATATATATATCTCGGTAATAGACGCAAGGTCTATGTTCTATTAATTCGCGGTAGCCGAGAAAGATCGCTAGAAATTTATAGTAAACACTGCCCGCGGATAGGAATACTTAAAGGTCGCGGCGATAGGATATTGCAATAGCGTTTAATACGTATAAAGGCTACTCGACCGCACTCTACGGGAATTCGGGGACGCGGCGAACGGGTACATCGATAATATAGTCCTAGGGTCGGTAGACCTAGAGTCTTATCGTGCCCTACTCGAACGCGTATTTAAAAAGATAGACGACTTGCGATTTAGCCTAGAACCCGGGAAGGCGTACCTAGGTTTCCCCTCCGTTTAAATTCTTAGGAGAACGGTAGACGGGAAGGGATTCGTAACTTAGGTAGACAGACTCGCAGCGCTGCGGGAACTAGAAAAGCCTATTAACGCCGAATAGCTAGAACACTATCTCGGTCTAGTCGGCTACCTCAGGTCTACTGTTCTATATTTCGGTAGAATTATACTGCCCTTATAGCAAGCTAAAATCGCCGCAATAAAGGAACACTAGGCTACCTAAACGAAGGGCGGAAGGCGCCGCGCCTAAATGCGGGGAGTAAAGCTATACTAGACCCGCGAAATAGACATTGCCTAGGACACTATACAATCTATATAGTCCGAAGACAGGAAGGGATTTCTCTAGCACTTCGACCCTACGTCTACCTTATATATCGACGTAGACGCCTCTAAGGAGTTTAGGATAGGCGTAATATACTACTAAGTCGACGGAGACTTAGAAATAGAATACGAGGAACCCGCCCCCGTAACGCGGAAAGATAATATAGTCTCCGATTTCGTCGATAGCACTACCTAGCTAAAGCGGTCTAAGCAGTTTCCCCGAGATAGACTAAAGATCTTAGGTTTCGCTAGTTATATACTTACGGGTGCCGAAGCACGCTACTAGCTAACCGAGCTCGAATTGTTCGGAGTCGTCTAGGCAATTAAAAGGGCGTCTTATATAGTAGACGTAGCACTAAGGACTATCGTAGTTACCGATTATAGCGCGGTAACGGCGATAGCGAAAAAGACCTAGATCGCTACGACGGTATCTACGGCCGGATTAAACCGGAGAATAATCTAGGCCGCTATCTATATTTCCCAATTCGCGAGCTTAGAAATTGTCTATAGACTAGGACGTAATTATATCGCCCCCGATATACTCTCCCGATTATAGGGCGTACTCTCCCCCTAACGGGACGACGTTAACGCTAGCGGCTTAGACGAGATTCCTATAATATTAACAATGCCGTACGACCTTAAGCCTGCCTTCGAAGGCGACGGCGCGTACGATATAAAAATCTCGAGCTAATCGCCGGACCCTACGTCTACCGCTACTACGCGCATACGTAGCCTTAACCTCCTAAATTTCAAAATGAATATCCCTACTCTTCTACCTTCGGCCCTAGTAAATGTCCTCTCCCTATCCGGGATCGACTATAGCGAATGTTTCTTTTCGCGAACTAATAGATAGGAATACTACCGTCGCGACGAAATATCCGCCTTTTTCTATAGCATTTAAAAGGAACCTACTCTCTACGTAGAAACGGTAATGTCCCTCTCCGACGAGTTTAAGGCAAGACTTAGGAAAGTATACTAAGACGACCGACCGTAGCGGAGATTGCTAGCAGTCCTTAAGTCTATCGAAGTCGCATATGCCTAGGACTAAGCAGCATAACCCGAGTAGATATCGAATCGCTAAGTACGGAGGAGGCAGAGGCGTAAGCGCGACCGTAAAGCTAGACGGAAGAAGGCATACTCTAAGACCTAGGCAAAAGCCGCCCTAGAGACGGGTAGGGCACCTTCGGTCTACCCGGATTAGCCTCTAGCGTATCTCCCGAAGCTAGCCTCTTTACGCTCTTCGGAAGACACCGCTATACGTAGTATATAGTATATACTCGAAAAACCCGACGACGTCCCGATAGACCTAAAGTGCCTAGATAGGATTAGATTTTTTCGGGAAGATGGCTTAGTTTACTATATTAACCCGACCTTATACTATTCCTGTCTATACATTCCTTTTAGCCTTACTTACGAGATCTTTAAGATAGCCTATAACCTTCGGCATTACGCGGGTTTTTAGCGCACCCTCGATCGCGTTAACGCGAGTTTCTATATCCGGCACTGTCGCCGACATTTAGAACGCTATATCGACTAGTGCTATGTATACAAGACGAATTAGCTAACGCGATATAAGCCCTACGGGTAACTCAATCCGATAGACGCGAAGTATAGGCTCTCTATAGACGTCTAAACAGCAGACTAGATTGTAGGACTCCTACCTACTAACGAAGGTTTTAATACGCTCCTTATAGTAACCTATAAGAAGTCTAAACGGGTTTTGCTCCTCCCCGGCAAATACTAGTAGACTGTAGAAACCTAGGCAGCCTAGTACCTTACGGCTATCTAAGAGCGATCTTAGCGAGTCGCTAAAGTCTTTATCTGCGATCGAGACCCTAAATAGCTATCTAAATTCTTCACTATAATAATAAAGCTGCTAGGCGCATTAATCCTCGCCTCTATAGCTTACTATCTATAGATAGACGGCTAGTCCGAGCGCATAAATTAGACCGTTAAGATCGCTATACGGTATTTTGTTACGGCAAATCTAGATGCATAGTAGATAGACGTCCTTCCCTCCCTTATATCCTATCTCGGGAGTGTTAAGAATGCGAGTACCGGCGTCTCGCCCGATAAAATGCTTTTCGGGTTTGATTTAAATACCGACGCCTTTGTCGGGCTCCGAGAACTATAGCTAAAGGATTACGCAACGCTGCGACAGCAATTTCGGGATACAGCCGAGGAATCTATAGCCTTCGTAGCGGTAGATATAAAGCACCGCTACGATGCTAAGCATTAGTATATATTCTTCGAGCCGGGAGACTATGCTATACTTAGGCTATATTACGGGTATTGCGTACATAGTTAGAGCTATCGCAAATATAGCAATTAGGCTATAGGCCCTTTTAAGATTAAGAGAAGAATAGGCAAATTGGCCTATAAATTAGAGCTGCCTAAGTTAGTTAAGTTCTATCCGGTAATATCGATCGCGTAGCTCGAGCCCGTACTAAATCTAGCGAAGGACCCCTTCTCGAGACCTTATCCCCGCGTTCTAGCCCCGATAGACCTATAGTCTGAACAACCTGCAATAACTCCTAAACGCGTTTTAGCTAAACGCAGCTTAAAGGGAAAGACTAAATATCTAGTAAAGTAGAAGGACGAGCAACTAATAATAAATAAATAGGTTAGAGAAGACGAAATGCGAGAAGGCAACGAACACCTAATTAAAAGATTCGAAGACTCGCAGGTTACGGATAGACAAGTAAATCAAATAACGCCGTCTGTAACGTAGAGGGAGCCGAGATATATCGCTACGAGATCGATACGACCTAGTTAAGATAGTAGCAGCGGTAACAACGTCGACGGGAACGTTAATAGACAGGTACAGCCTATACGACGCTAGCTACCGAGAGGGCAGAAGAAACTAGTGTATATTAAAGAAAGCGACGATAAGTCTATCGGCGGCCCCTCTAGGGAGCAGTAGACCGATCCGTCTCTACTAAATACAACCTTAAGCGAGTAGAACCCGACTATAGGCAATAAAGCGCTGCGACCGGAATTAACTAGCTCCGACACATATCGCTACTAGATAACTCGCGACGTAGCCCCTAGCAGTACGCTAAGGGAAGGCCTAACCCTAGGTCTATCTAACGTGTCTAACTAGAAAGCAGGGGAGATAAAGAAGAGGACCCTAATTCCGACGATACGACGTCTTACTAAGGATGAAATTTAGCGATAGCGCGATACCCCCGCGCCTCTAAATACCTAGGTAGGAGCCTATCGAAGAATTCTACTATCCTTGTTTACGACGCTACAATTCCCGCTTATTACGGCGAATCGGTACCTTAACCCCCGGCTATAGGTTTTCCCTCCTATAGAGGAAATCTAATAGTGTTTCCGCTAGCATTACCTCTACAGATTTAGATATAGGTTTCGAATACCGATAGACGTAGACTTCCGGGCCACCTTAGCGGAACTAATAAATTCTAGAAGTCGTTTTCCTCGCTTATCGCTTTACTTCGAAAGTTTGTTTTAAGGTTCGCGTATATGCGCTACCGTTAGTCGCGTAAAAGCGCGCGGAAGCTCGGACCCTACCGCGAGGTAACCTTTTTCCGTCTTTCTTCGCGTAACAATTACTCTATATACAATAATATACTATAAGTCGGCGGTGTGCCGTTGCTACTATAAGCATCTTAGTAACATCCGCACTCGATATCGACTACGCCCTACCGGCTTACCGCGCTATCTATAGTAAGCGATCCTAACCTCCTACGCTAGCGTAAGTAGAGCGGCATATTCGAGATATTACCGTCGCCGCGCGACGACGACAACCCTAGCGAAGGCTAAGGACAGCCGCGTCCTATATCTACTAATAGTAAAGAATAGTAGCCTATTGCTAAGGATAATAGAGAACAGCAGCCTATTGCTAAGGAGGATAAAGAATAGCAGCCTATTACTAAGGATAATAGAGAATAGCAGCCTATTGCTAAGGAGGATAAAGAATAGCAGCCTATTGCTAAAAATAGTAAAGAATAGTAGCCTATTGCTAAGGAGGATGAAGAACAGCAGCCTATTGCTAAAAATAATAAGGAATAGTAGCCTATTGCTAAAAATAGTAAAGAATAGCAGCCTGTTACTAAGGAAGATAAAGAATAGTAGCCTATTACTAAAAATAGTAAAGAACAGCAGCCTATTACTAAGAAGAATAAAGGAGAACAGCCTAGTACTAAGAATAGAGAAGAACGACAGTCTATAATCGGAAATGCTAAGGAACAAGAACAGCCCGCAGAGGCTAGGGAGTAAGAGTAGGATACCTACGCGGACTTAGGAAGCAAGTCTAAGTCTACTAGTGCGCTCTAAGACGTCGGCGACCTAATAGAAGACGTCGTTTAGTCGACTAAAGACGATAATTATACTAGCGAAGACGACGGAGACGTCGGCGATCCGATAGAAGACGTCGTTTAGTCGATTAAAGACGATAACTACGCTAACGAAGAGGTCGACGAAGTCGTCGATAAAAAAGAAGCCGCTAAGCGAGCGCGTAAGAAGAAGAGAGACGAGAAAATGAAGAACGCCGTACTACCGCCTAGGAAAGGCGAACTTCTAAGAATCCCCTACCCGGATATAAAGCCTAATTTCTCCGATATGTTTCCCTATATCGACAGAGCCGGCCTGCCCCTTAACGCTATCTTAGATATTCCGACAGCGATAGCGCGCACCCTAAATAATATAGTCGGCCGCAATAGCTCGCTCCTCTACGAAATCGCTATAGATAAGAGGCTATACGGCGTAGAGCCCTTCTTACCCGACGCCCCGGTCTACGTATCGCGCTAGATAGCCTTTAGCGTACGGAGGAGCGAGTATACTCTTACCGGACAATTCTAGGACTTGATCGGCGCCTAAGGAGCCTACCTCTACGACACCTAATAGTACGGTTAGGATAAGTCCGCCGAGCTATTCTATAAGACCTATAACCGTTTCGGCCGGGAGAAACTCGACGTCCTAGAACAAAAGCTTATAAAGGAGGGCGAAGTTAACCGCAAAGCCTTAGTCTATCGCAAGCAGGCTAAAGAAGAGGGTTAGAAGGTAAAGCTACCCGTTAAGGCTCTATAGATTAAAACCGAGACCGACGACTAGAAGGCCGCCCGCCTTAACTAGGTTAAGAAGGCTTAGACTAAGTAAGCAAAGTAGCATAAGAGAAAATTCAAAGGCCGCAATAAGGAGCTAGGGCTCGATATCTACAACTACTACGAGTAGGCAGATTTAAAGAACTTCGTCGATAAGTATAATTTCGACGCCGACGAAGACAAGCCTATAGACGCCTAGAAGAACGCTATTTTAGGCGCTCGCGCTACGATGCGAACGTCCGACAGCTAAAGTATCTTACCTAAAGGATTGCGCCGATACCTTGCGTCTATCTAGCCTTATTATTTCGACCTGCTCCTATATAAAAACGCGCTCGTCGACTCCGATAACGCGTACGGATCTGTTAAGTATACTAACTAGAAGCATATCCCGGCCGGAGAGCCGCCTAAAGCAATCTATAAGAAGACCGGCGAGCTCTATTCTTTATAATAGATACAGAATTACGAAGAAGGCCTAGCGAACCCGAAGTTTAGCGTAGATGCCCGTTCGTAGGAGTAGGCTATAGCGGGCGAACCTCTCGTCTATAATATTAAATACGATACTTTTAGTAGCGACGACTCTATCCTATACGAGGTACGTAAGCCGGAGGATATCGCGATGCCTACGTACAAGGTTCTATTCTATAGCTAAAACGCGAAATACGCCGACCTCTTTAAGGAGCTCTATTAGGAGAAAATATCCGAAACGGCGCTAGCCTACGTCGCCCTAGTATACTAGACAACCGAAGGCTAGACCTGCCTTAAGACATACAAGGAGGCTAAAAACTACTTTATCGGACTTTTCTCCGATAGCATTAGCCTACTACTAAACGCCGAAAGCGAGCCTAGTAGGATCGCGGAGCACCTTAAGGCTATCTTCGATATAACCGGCAAGGAGTGCCCCGATACCCTAGACTAGTCGAAGCCCGCCGTACTTAAGGGTAAGCTCCTATTAATATAGCGATCTACGTATATATAGCTAATCGCCGAACTCGCTAAGAATTAGATATAGCAGTTAGCCTAGGGCGATATCGAACAAGATTTCCGCCGCATAATCTAAAATTTCTAGCTACAGCTAGGACGGTTCCCTCTAGGCCTACGCGCGTTGCTAATAGACTTAATGTTTAGTCTCGTATCGGCTACTAAGGGCCTTATCTTCTAGGACATTCCCGTAAGCTACTATACGCTAAAATCCCGAGAGGTAACAACCGATAGAGGCGTGCGGCTAGAGACACTACCCTTCCCTTTATATATAAAGGAAAAGGAGAAGCTTAAAGCTAAAGTGTTAAAGAAATTAGACGCAATCGAGTAGAAGCACCGCGAGGAGAAGAAAGCTAGCGAGGCCGCCGTAAAGGCCGCTAAAGTAGAAGCAAAAGCGGCTAAGCGCAAACTACTAGCGGCTGCTACTAAGAAGCGTAAAGCACCTACCGCCGACGAGGCGCCGACTCTAAAGAAGCCAAAATCTATAATAGTAACTACGACTATAGTAGCTGAATCTCCGTACGCGAAGGCAAAGCGGATTGCCGCCGCTAAAGACGAGGCTACGCAGACTACTACGTAGGACCCTTCGTCTACCTAGCTAGAATAGTTAGGTACTAGCAAAGCCTCTAGTAAGGGGAAATTAGCTAAGAAGGCTAAGACAAGCAGCGCGGATCCTCCGATCGACGCGCGCGACCGGGATCCTTCGTCTACCTAGCTAGAATAGTTAGGTGCTAGTAAAGCCTCTAGTAAGCGAAAATCAGCTAGGAAGGCTAAGATAAGCACCGCGGATCCTCCGATCGACGCGCGCGACCCGCCTACGCTAGGAGATAGCGGTATTGCTCTAAGGGGCCTCTTTATAGACCTAACGTTCCGGCTTCTATTCGGGCGCTATAGATTTGTACGCCTGTTCGACGTTTTATATAAGGCTTATAGCGGCCGAACCCTCTACGGCGACGGTCTACGTCTATCTAAGACCTAGGAAATGGATTTCGTTCGTCGCGTAGCGAGTATAACGGAACTTATAATAGAGGCAGGATACGTAATTATCGCAATATTCCCTAACTAAGAGTAGTAATAGCATCTAAACTATATCGCGGAGATAGCGAGGAAGTTCAACTATAACTACTTTAACGCCTACTTCGATACTACGGAGCTAGCTAAGAAGATACGATCGTTTATAGCGGGATTGAAGAACGACGAAGTCTTTCCCTAGGAGGAATATCTTCGGGATATTCCCGCATCCGAGAAAGCCGTAGATATAAAGATTTTCGGCGACTAGTCGGTATATATGCTTAGCCATTCCCTATAATAGATTAAGGAAGCAGTCGAAGGCGGTTAGACCGACCTCCTAGCCCCGATAGACGATTTCCTAATAGCGGCAGTTCCTATACTGCTAAAGGCGGCGGTATTGCAGTACTAGATGCAGGTAGTTATTCTCCTACGTATTAACGACAAGACTAGAAAAATCCTTTACGTCGGATACTATAAGTACGACAAGTAAGCTAAGTAGTTGATCCGCTTCCTAGGTAGGGAACTTAAGGACAACGCCGGTTAGGTAGGCGTCTCTAATAGGCGCGGCTATGTTGTGTCTACTAAGGAGATACCCGCTATGCCTCAATCCGACCCCCGCAAGATAGCGAGTATAAGAATCTTAGCAGGACTAGACAGCTTAGACGGAGGCAAAGCGGGCACCCCTAGCGCTACTATAGTCGTTATCCCTACAGCTAGCACCCCTAGCGCTGCTATAGTCGCTAACCCTGTAGCTACCGCCGCTACCTCCGGCGCCGCCGATAACGATATCGCTATTGCTACTAACCCTATATCTATCGCTAATATAGATAAGAGCAAATCCTAACTCCCTATCGACATCCTTCGCGATAAAGGCTAGAGTAGCTTATTCGTCTAGATCGCCCTAGCAGAGCTTACTAGGAAATAGTAGCTAGGAAGCGAGCCGGAAGAGTTGCAAATATTCGTAGGAGTCCTCGCCTATACAGTCGCAGCGGCAATAAAGGAATAGAATTACGTTAAGGACGGGGAGTCTCGCGAGTAGTTATTAGAAGACGAGAGAGCCTTATACGACTACGCTATGTCTATCGCAAAGAAATTCCTCTAAGCCTATAACGTCCTTCCCGAGGAAATTCGCGACGACATTGTAGCCTATACTAAAGACAATATCGACTAGGATAACGAGAATTTAGAAGAATAGAACGGAAAGCTTACCGATACGGAGGACGTTGTTAACTACGTACTAGAACTCTCCTATTTCTAGAATACGGACGGTACGGTTAAGGAAGACGTAGAATAGTCTACCCTTCGTCTACTATAGGCGATAGACGCGATCTAACGCTCTAATACTAAAGCCAATTCCGAGAAAGCCGCGATTCGGGCGATGCAGGAATTGCTATAGGACTAGGCTACTAGACTCACCTACGACTCCCTTACGGACATTATAGCCGAGCTCGCTAGATTAATCTAGTTAGGAAAAGAGGAAGACCGCGCCCGTATCGGTACATTTATCGCTACCGCCTTTAACGCCCTATACGTTATATATAGGAAGAATGCTATTAGATTCCTAGAGCGCTAGGCAGCGGCTAAAGGCTTAGAATTAGTAACCTAAAACTACTCGATTATAGCCGAGTAGGCGACGCGCAACGCGCAAGTTATTAAAACCTAGACGGAGACTCTATAGTAGACGACGGTTAGTCTATCAAGTATAGTTAGTATACCTATACGAGAATACGATAGCATTGTGAGTCTATCACAGGTATAGTCTACGTAGTCGCGGACATTTCGCGACCGGGGGATTTTGTTACGAAGCTAGGAGGGAAGGGACACCTAGGCGGAGGGAAGGGACACCTAGGCGGCTGCTACTAGCCGCCTTATAGGCATACTTCCTCCGTAGCTAGATAGATATAACATGAATTAACACACTTAAAAAACCACGTTTCGAACCATAATAGAAGGTCGTCTTTAAGGGTTTTTAAATAGGCCTCGAATAAGCGGGCCGATTAGTTAGTCTTTTGCTTAGCTCGAAGGTACTAGTCCTAAGTATATTGTTGCCTTAGTATAGGGTTTCTAAGGGTGTCTAGCATAATAGTTTTGTAGGTTTGCTACTAAACAGCAGTCTAGTTATTAAGGGAGTCGAAATAGTTATCCTATATACGCTTTAGGTCGCTATTAATGTACTATATAGCGTGTACGACTAAGGAATAGTCGTCTAGTAGCGCTCTTAGTGCGTTGCGCTAGTTAAGTTTACAGTTACGAATGTAGTCGTTATACTGCTTCCGACTAGAGCTATTAAATACGATATAGTCCTTGAGTTTAGCATCCTTCTTTTAGATAGGTAGTAAAGAAGGTCCTACTGTTAGCTTAGTAGTAGTTGTTAGAGATTCCTAGAGGCGGCGAATCTCGAGAAGATTATCCTTTAGCTATTGTTCTTAACGCAAGGCAGTAAGCCTGTTTTAGGTAGCTTCTTAAAGTCTCGCTACTAGTTAGGGACTAAAGGCTAGCTAGCTATATCGACGGTTGATAATATTGTTAAGAATATCGTCGATAGGCAATTCTAGGTCGTTACCTAGAATTGCAGGTTCTTCTTTAGTAGGTCCTATAGTAGGCTCTTCGGTAGGAGGCACTTTAGTAGGTGCTTTAGTAGGCACTTTAGTAGTAGGTACTGTACTACTAGCGTTGTTATTGCTAGCGCTGCTAGCGGTAGTACGGTTGTTATTATTTCGTAATAAGCCGGCTATTATAATAGGGGGTAATACTAATAATGTATTATTAGCCCCTAAGATGCGGATATAGCGGAATTAGTAGATATTAGTCTAGTACGATTAACTTAGTGTAATAGGCCGTATAGAAGGCCTTGCTTAACGATTGGTACGGTTGTTTCGATAGAATAGTACGTATAGGTCCTATTCTTCGGGCGTAATATAGTTAGATTAGTCTTGTTCGTAGCTATATCGCTAAAAGCTTGAAATAAGGACTATCTAGCTACTGCCCTTAAAGGGTGGATCGAATACTATATAAAAAGGGTTATATCAGCAGGTAGATAGGGTAGTAGTAGGTATAAGTAGTATTCGATAAGGAGCTAGAAGGAGAGGGAGGAAGGCAGGCAAGTTAGCCTATTACTAAGCGCCAAGCCCTGCCTAAGGCATTAAGACCCTAGCTTTACTCGAGCCCGGTTATATGCTAATTACGTGTAAACTCTTTAGTCCTAACAATCTCGCTAGGTTTGATTTTAATATATTATATCGGCTAGGCGTAAGCAACCCTACTAATAGCCTATCGAGGCGACCTAATTACGATAGCGGGACTTAGCAATCTATTAATTTATTGTTTCTAACCCTATAGTATAAGATTGCTATAGCCCGTATTATTAATAAGCAATCGTAGGATAAGCGGCTTACCGGACTCCGCGACGGCTTAAAGTATATTAATGCTCTTACTATATTAATAGTGCGTATTAAGGCAAGGGCTAAAGACATAGACAGGAGAAGTTATAATAACTCCCTAGTCGATATCGTAATATATAGTAATAGCGATAGCACTACTATAGTTAATCCGGCTGCTAGTGCTATTAGATATATATAATACGTACCTCGTTTAATAGCGAGGGTGCTATTAAATAACCTTATAAATAGGGATAGTTAACCGTTTATAGACGAGCTGTTACGTACTTAGCAGAGGGACGCCTTTGCTACTAAACGTATCGATAGGCTTGTAAGTAGACGAAAGACTCGATCTAGTAAGAGTAATAATTAGTCGATCGATAACAAAGGTTATTTAAAGTTTAAAGGCAGATACTATATCCCCGCTAAACATTCGATCCGATAAGAACTTCTTAAGCGACACTATAATAGTAAGCTTGCCGGTTACTATAGTATAGAGAGGTCGTACGAGCTACTATCGCGCATATACTACTAGCTAAATAGTAAGCGGGATATAAAGGAATACGTTAATACGTATACCGTGTGCTAACGTATTAAGGCACTAAAGCATTAGCCTTTTAGCGAGTTGTCCTCCTTACTAATCCCTTATAAGCTATTTGTAGAGCTTATAATAGATTTTATTATAGGTCTTCCCCCTGCTAAGCGAAAAGGAAGCAAAGACATCTTTAACGCTATCCTAGTCGTTATAGACTAGTTTACTAAGGGCGCTCGATATATCCCGGCGCGGAAAGATTAGACTACTATTAATATAGCAGAAGCGCTATAGAACAACATCTTCTATACCTATTAGGGGACCCCTAAAGGGATAGTCTCTAACCGAGGCTCGATATTTATATCTTACTATTAGAGTAAGATATGCCTATAGCTAAGACTTAAGCATCGCCTGTCTATAGCGTTCTATCTATAAACAGATAGCTAGACCGAGAGGCAAAATGCTACGCTATAGCAGTACCTGCGCAGCTACATTAATAAGAACCCTAACGACTAGGTTAACCTCCTATAACTAGCGGAATTCGTATATAACAATAGTGTCTACTTATCTACTAAGGTTTTACCTTATTTCGCTATAATAGGCTAGAACGCTGCTATGCTATAAGACCCCCTATCGCTCGAGGCCGAGCGTAAGGAAAGGGAAGCGGGTTAACCTAAGACACTAGCGGCTATTAAGAGGGTTTAAAAGATGCGAGAAATTCACGCTAAGATAGCTAACAAACTAGCAAAGGCCTAGGCCTATTAGAAGGCCTACTATAATAAACACTACCTTCTAATAACCTTCAAGTAAGGCGACCTAGTTATACTTAGTACGAAGAACCTCCGTATCCGCAAACACCCCTCGCCTAATAGCAAAACAAGGCCTAAACTCGCACTAAGGTACATTAGCCCTTTCCGTATCCGAGAACCTAGGGGTACCTAGGCCTATTAGTTATAGCTTCTACCTTATTATACTATCTATAACACCTTCTATGTATCCCTCCTTAAGCTATACTACCTACGCGAAGGGGATGAAGCACCTACTAAATCCGAGGACATACTAGCTAATAGTAAAGAACTGTAGTCTATAGAACGTATTCTAAAGCACCGGACTAGGCAAGGCAAAAAGGAGTACCTCCTAAGATAGTAAGGCTATTCGCCTAAATAGGACTCGTAGGAAGATAAAGCCTCTTTTAAAGATATAACTAAGTTATTAGATAAGTATTAGACTAGCGTAAAGGACAAGAAGAAGGCTAAAAGCTTATAATGTCCCTATTAAGGCCTAGGACAATACTACCCCCAGGGTGTTATTAGCTAACTAATTAGAGGCCGGTAAACTAGGACAATAAGACTATACTACTATAGTAAACGCGCACCGAGTGTTAACAAGCGCGCTATAACGCGTTAACTATTCGCTGCTCTTTTAGGAAACTACCTCTCTACTAACGCGCCCTACGAGGCCCTTCTCCTAGTACTTAAGTCCTCCTCTTATTCCTTTATTCTATCGAGGCCTAGGCAATCGGCGCGGCCGGCGCGGCTATGTTAGTAACAGTGTTACGGAGTGTGTTGCTGTTTAAGAAAGGAAGGACACAGCTATGTTAGTAACGGTGTTGCCGAGTTGTTATTAGTTAAAGAAGGAAACTAGAAGAAGGTAAAGTTAGCGCTAAGACGACTAGCGCCGCTATTATTAACATTACTTGCTATTGTCGCTGCGCCTGCAGACACAACCTTACCTATACTACGAGCTAGAGCGTACCCTACCGGCTAAGTTAAAAGAATAGCTATATTAAAGGTTTAATCAAAACTTTAATTAAAACTTTAAGCCGCTTAAAAGATTAAGCAACTAATAGACTAGCTAACTAAGGGCAAAACTATAGAGCTAAGTTAGCCGGGGTCGATCTTGCGGACAATAGGTTACTCCTCGATCTATCTAACCCTTTAAGCGAGGCGAACCTTAACTACTATACTTATAATAGCCTTTACCTATAGAAACCGGAGAACTGTGTTTTTTAAAAAGATAAGATAAGATTAACACTTAAAGGCTACTAAACCTAACTAATTAGGGCTAGTAAAACTACGATAGTAAATAACGGCCCTCGTAACAATAAGAATAATAACCCTCGGAAGCGGACAAACCCTCGGAAGCGGATATTGCTAGGTCTTTTAGAGTAGACGCAAAGAACTCGGAACGACATTACTTAGAGCGGAGGCAGTGCTACAATACCCCGTATACCTACCTATTATAGTAGGGAAGGTGCGCTCGTATTGTAATTAGTCGATAGTCCTTAATTCTTATAGCCTTATATCCCTTTACCTTATTATATATAAGGATAGCGTAGTTAGAGTTAGACATTATATTGTATTAGAGGTAAGGTTTAATATAGTTATATAATCGGTAGTTATACGTTTAATTTAGCGCGGACTAAGCGGCTTATTAGACCTACTAAGTTAGTAGCAATAGAGATCGAGGTTAGAATATAGACAGGCTACGAGGGCGCGGCCTTTAGAAGGGAAGCGTGTATTAGAGCTAAAGAGGCTATACGTAATTAGTATGTAATTAGGCCGAGTAAAGCTAGGGTCTTAGTGCCTTAGGCAGGGCTTAGCGCTTAGCGTTAGGCTAACTAGCCTACCTTCCTCCCTCTCCTCTTAGATCTCTATCGAATACTACCTATACCTACTACTACCCTATCTACCTGCTAATATAACCCTTCTTATATATAGTACTTAAGAATAGGGTTGCTAATAACAATGTCGGATAGGAGGCTGTTTATATCTACTGCGTAGGCAGTAAAGTTTAGTAGGCGTTTATTTCCGAGGTCGTCTTTTAGAACTATAGGAATATAGTAGGCCCTATAGGTTAAGTGCCGAGCGTTATTAAACTAAGCAAGGACTAGCATGTTAGTCCTAGGCAATTGTCGGAGGTCTAATTGCTTAGCTAAGCGATAGTTAATAAGGGCGCTAACTAAATTTCCGGGGTCTAGTATAACCTTTACTTTATAGTTAGTATCGTGCCTAGATATAAGATAGGTACGTATAATAGCTAGCACAATGTCGATAGTCTTACGCTATACAAGGCTAATAGTTAGTACGGCGCTTACTCTTTTTTCGAAGGTTAGCCTATAGAGGTAGCGTTAGCTGCTAAGAGGTGCTTTTAGTACTTAGCGGTAGTACGGTCGACTCGGGCCTAGTCTCGAGGTCTATTATATTAGCCTAGTAAATAAGTAGTGCTATTATAGTTAAAGCACTTCAACCTAGTTAGGAGATTGTTGCTATATCTACTCGGATTAGCGCTAGAACTAGAGGAACGATTAGGGGTATATAGAAATAAACCTCTTCCTTGCCCTCTTCCTTGCTAGGGGTTTCTACCGTAGTATCGGCCCCTGCCTCTTCTACGTTAGTCGTTACTGTTTCTATTATTAGCAGTATTAGTTTAGGGAGTGCTTCCTTAGTTTCTACCGCGGCTACTACGGTTGGTAGGTAGTCGTATCTTAGATTCTAACCGTTGCTATAGCTATACTATACGCTCTATAGTTTCGACTTTAACTATAAATTGAATACATATAAGATTGGCCTGTTTAAACACACGGCGGCGGTCTAATTTAAGGACTAATTCCTATCTCAATTTAGGGCGTATTTCGGAGATCTAGATAGAATTAGTTTTAGTCGGGAGGTCGTCTTCGAGGGTCTTTAAATAGGCCTTAAATAAGCGAGCCGATTGATTAGTCTTTTGTTTAGCTCGAAGGTACTAGTCCTAGGCGTGTTATTGCCTTAGTATAGGGTTTCTAAGGGTGTTTAGTATAATAGTCTTGTAGTCTTGCTATTAAATAGCGGTCTAGTCGTAAAGGGAATTAAAATAGTTATCCTATATACGCTTAGGGTCGCTATTAATGTACTGTATAGCGTATACGACTAAGGAGTAGTCGTCTAGTAGCGCTCTTAGTACGTTGCGCTAGTTAAGCTTACAGTTACGAATGTAGTCGTTATACTGCTTCCGGCTAGAGCTATTAAATACGGTGCAGTCCTTAAGTTTTGCATCCTTCTTTTAAATAGAAGGTCCTACTACTAGTTCTAGTCTAGCAGTAGTTGTTAGGGCTTCCTATAGGCGGCGAATCTCGAGGAGATTATCCTTTAGCTATTATTCTTAACGTAGAGCAGCGAGCCTGTTTTAGGTAGCTTCTTAAAGTCTCGCTACTAGCTAGGGGCTAAAGGCTAGTTAGCTATATCAACGGTTAACAATATTGCTAAGAATGTCGTTAATAGGCAATTCTAGATTATTACCTAGGACTATAGGTTCTTCGGTAGGCCTAGTAGTAGGCTCTTTAGTAGCAGGCTCTCTAGCAGTAGGCTCTTTAGTAGGTGCTTTAGTAGGCACTTTAGTAGGCACTGTGCTACTAGCGTTGTCGTTACTAGCGCTACTAGCGGCAGCACGGTTGTTGTTTCGTAATAAACCGGCTATTATAAGGGGCGATACTAATAATATATTGTTAGCCCTTAAGGTACGGATATAGCGGAATTAGTAGATATCGGCCTAGTATGCTTAACTTAGTATAATAGGCCGTATAGGAGGCCTTGCTTAATAATTAGTACGGTTGTTTCGATAGAATAGTACGTGTAGGTCCCGTTCTTTAGGCGTAATATAGTTAAATCGATAGTTTTCGTAGCTATACCGCTAAAAGCTTGAAATAAGGACTATCTAGCTACTGCCCTTAAAGGGTAGATCGAATACTATATAAGAAGGGTTATGTTAGTAGGTAGATAGGGTAGTAGTAGGTACAAGTAGTATTCGATAAGAAGCTAGAAGGAGAGGGAGGAAGGTAGGCAAGTTAGCCTATTACTAAGCGCTAAGCCCTGCCTAAGGCATTAAGACCCTAGCTTTACTCGAGCCCGGTTACATACTAATTACGTATAACCTCTTTAGTCCTAATATTAGCGGCGTACTATTTACGTTGTTTAAGATGCCTATTTAAATAGGCTAAGTAAGAAGTATAGTATATAGGGCCGAGTAGCTCCTACTATACTAATAGTACCTCGATACGTTAAGACATCGATTTAGCGTATACCTAAGGGCTATACTACTAGCGCTGCCTTTAAGACTTAGTATTAAGAAGGTATTAGTAAAGCACTATAGCTAGCTATAATTATACGACCTAATGCTTACTATACTATAGGCCTACTATTACGATATATTTCTAACCCGACTAAGGAGCACTATACCGCGCTTCTTTAGCTTATTAAGTACCTAGTTAGTACTCTTAGCCGTAGCTTATACTTCCGAGGAATATAGAATAACGAGCTCAATTTTGTTAGGTACTATAACGCTTCCTAGGCTAATAATCCGATTACTCGTCGCTCTATAGAAGGCTTCTACTTTACTATTGCTAGCGGACCTCTATTATATAAGTCTAGCCGCTAGACGCTTATTACACTATCGTCTATAGAAGCCGAGTATGTTTAGTTAACTACTAGTACGAAGGAGGCTATTATACTAGCTCGGTTGTTAGAGGAAATTAGTTATAAGGGCACTATTAAGCCTATTACGCTATATAAGGATAATTAGTTAGTAATCGCTATTACTTAGTCGACGAGTATCGATAGCTATACTAAGTATATAGACGCTAGAGTCTACTATATCCGCGAGAAGATCGCTAATAGTACTATCGCGGTTACCTAAATTAGTACGTACGACTAGATCGCTAATAGCTTTACTAAGCCGCTTAATAAGCTTAAGCATAGTCGCTTTATTTAATAGTTGAACTTAGTAGATTGTAAGGCTGCGATTAAGAGCGCCGCTTAGCCTGCTACTAAGTACTAAATAGATAGTTTACTAATAATACCCTAGGAGTAGTATTAGTCCTAGGTCGGCGATATATTATTTGTTTGTTTAATTAGCCTAAAAGTAGTCTAGTTGTTTCTACACCTAATACCCCTTTGCTTTAGCGGTTTCTTTGGTATGCACGCGATAAGGGGGTGACTTGGAGTGTGTGTGTGTGTGTATCACGTGCATGATGCCTAAGGCCAACTGTGCACACTTCATCTTTGGGCTTTCTGTAAATAGCCCTTCTTCTGAATACAACACAGTTTTGCATCAAGTCGTGCATCCCGCGCGAATTGCGATTTCGCCCTCGTAAACCATATCTTGTATCTTCATAATGCGAGATTGTACCTGATCACGTGTGGTGAAACAATAATGGCCCTTGTAGTCGAGATGCAGTATTGTGCTGCAGTATTGGTGTCAGGTTGCCGAAATTCTCGCCGGATCGGCTCTGCAGCTGGTGACAATGACACACAATGCAGCCACTTCCCTGCTTTCCATATCGTCACGATCGCGGAACACTCGACTTCACATATCAGCGTCACACCAAGGATTTCTCATCCCTCCCATGCTCCCGACTGCGTTATCATCCCCGGTGGAGGCGGCCTGAAGTGCCTGGGTTGCATAACGCACACCCACGCCTTTCCCGCAATTTCGGTACAGAGACGCGCTCGACGCTGTGGTATCCCAAGAACCGTTCACGAAAAGCGACCGGCATCTTGACTCGCACTACCGGCAGGTCGGCATCGCGTGGCCATCAACCGCGACTTCATCTCACTGGTCCGCGGCGAATCTTGCAGCCCAAACATCTGGCGGTGAATGGTTAGCTTGCTGGGCCGATCAGCCGCTGCCGGCAGCAAGGAGGAGCCCTGATATCAGAAGTAGCCGTGGCGGTATGTGACTTGAGCTTGCGATCATGGAGGTGAGGCTATCCCGTTCGTCTGTTCAAAAAGGAAGCGTCGTCCTTGCTGGCATCGTGGTCTCCAATGCTGCATCGCGAAAATGACCCTTACCTTTCGTAACACACTCCAAGCGCGGGTCCGGCCATTACACACTGAGATGTGATCTATCAGACGGATCTTGTGCGGCTGCCTACCTCCGTCAACACTGTGTAAGTCCCTCAAACTTCGTTTCCACAAGACGGTGATACGATTCATGTTCACCGTCTCAAATCATGATCATAAACATGGGGCAGCAAAAAAGCTACCTTATACCACAATCATTTGCAAAAACCATCTCGCAATCTGCAAAAGGACACTCTTCTGATCAGGTTTGGGCCAATTCTGACGTGTTACTTCTACAGTTCTCGTCATGCGCACACTCTTCTCTCACAACATTCTCAGTCCGCAGCCCACACCCGTGCCTAGCAACAAACCGAATCCATTTGAACTTTCTTTCCATCAGTCGAGCTATGCGACAAGCTCAACTGCATCAACGGCGGCTTCGAATGTCTCATCGCAGAGCACGTCGCCTAGGCAGAATGATAATCTGACACAACGAGACGCCATTCAGCAAGACTATGCTGATGATGTGTATCCACGGCAGAGCCTGGACGCGGTTACTAGATATGGCCACACTCGACGGAAAGGCAACCCTAAGGTTCTTTTCATGGGCATGAGAAGGTTGGTCGATTGGCTGCCTCATTACGATTACGCAATGGTTGACCGGCGGTTTCAAGGAGTGGGAAGTCCTCAATTCAGAAAGTCTTGTTCGAAAAGCTATCTCCTGCCGACACGCTCTTTCTAGAGCCGACAAGCAAGATTGAATCGGCTGCAATGGAGTACGTTCGTGTGCCGGTGCATGCATGATGGTGCTGACCTTGCTGTAGTTCATTCATGAGGCTGGAAAGCTCGGAGCTACCAACTAACATCTCTTATGTATCGCCCGATTTCGATCGTGAGGCAGTGTTTGGCTCAGTCGGCGCTGTGGTGTGGGTAATCGATATTCAAGATGAGTATTTCAACAGTATCAGCCATCTGATACAGACGGCCACCTTCCTCTTAGACCATTATCCCCGCATCAACTTCGAAGTCTTCATCCACAAGATCGATGGGCTGTCCGAAGAGTACAAATACGACACTTATCGAGATGTACGACAACGAGTCCAGGACGAGTTGTCAGATGCCGGCTATGCTGGACGAGGAGTGGCATTCTACCAGACCAGCATCTTCGATCATTCAATCTATGAGGCCATGAGTAAGGTTGTGCAAAAGCTGCTTCCGCAATTGCCTGCCATGGAAGCTTTGCTTAACAAGCTTTGCGCAAGCTGTCGAATTCAAAAGGCATACCTGTTTGATACGACAAGCAAGATCTACCTTGCGACCGATGCTAGCCCCACCTTTCTGAAAGACTATGAAGTCTGCTCTGACTATGTCGATGTAATTGTCGACATCAAGCAGATATACGGCTGGGAGCCAAAGAGCCGTGACGGAGAATCGACAGCGAACAGTGATGATGGTCATGGAAGCGCGCCGAGCGAGAGCTTGATCACCTATGACAAGAGCGGCAACACTTATATCTACGCCAGAGAAATCAACGAGTAAGTGAAGCAGTCCGTAGCTCTGTACTCCTGCTAACGAGGCTTTGCAGATACCTTTCACTGATATGTGTGATGGGACAAGGTAGCACGGCGGATAAAAGAGTGTTGATCGATTACAATGTCAGCATCTTGAATGATGCTTTGCAAAAGATGTTCAAGTTGTGATGAACTGTACTTGTAGCTCAGCTGAGGATGCGTGTATCGATACGCAAAGCACGTGTACATAAGCACGAAAGAAAACGCTTTCTGTCGTTCGAATCAGTCTTTCATCTGACTCCATTGGAGCCATGTCCAAGATGATGAGCATTTTGAACCGAACTTCAGGTGTCGGCATATCATGCTGCATCTCGGGTCCTGTGAGTATGCGTCCTCTCCTCTCCTCTCGAGGCAGACTCCACGTGCCGTGCGTATTGCCCTCATGGTGACGGGATGGTTGTTGATGTGATCGCCAGTCTGTGCTTCACCCACGCGATCGGAGCTCGGCCCGAAGCGGCAGAAGTGCACTAGCGGCCGCGAGCTCAACGCGGCGATTCAAAACCGTTTCTGCGCCTGCCATCTGCAAAATAACATTGTCGTCGGTGAGCCCATTCTCTGCATCCTCCGGGCAGGTAAAGGGCGTCGCATTGATATCCTAACGCGACACTGGGATTCGCGCGCGCCCTCCGCTGCCCGCACCACCTCTACCCCCGAGTTGGCCCCCCGATGAAGCACGAGGAGCGCGACACTCGACCACCTCTCCGTCCTTCCAACATCTCTAACGCGTTAGCAACATGTCCGAGTCCAATGGAGCGCAGTTTGGAGTCTCGTCGCCGCTGTCGACTGCGCCGCCCTCTAGGCAAGACACAGAGCTCGGCGAAACACTCTTGACTGAATTGAAAGCACAGAACAACTTCGAGTCGCCGGAGGAGACTGCAAAGAGGTAGGTCAATTGTACATTCCGATTCTCGTCAGAATGAAACCTCACGCTTGACAGGAACTCTGTGTTGCAGAAACTACAGAAGCTGCTGCAAAAGCTGGTCCAGGATGTGGGGAAGAAGAAAGGCATGAGTCCCGAACTACTAAAAGAGGCGGGTGGGAAGATCTTCACATACGGCAGTTATCGCCTCGGCGTCTACGGGCCGGGATCTGATATCGATTCTCTCATGGTCGCGCCGAAGCATGTCTCTCGTGACGACTTCTTTGAGCGCATGCCGGGCATGATTCGCGCTACATTCAAGCCGGAGGAGATCACAGAAATGGTGGTGGTTGCTGCGGCGGCTGTGCCCATCATCAAGACGAAGCTCATGGGGGTCGATATTGACCTGATCTTTGCCAATTTACAGCGCGACTCTATCCCGACCAACCTGGATCTGGGCGACACGAATTTGCTTCGTGGATTGGACGACACGGATCTGAAGTGTGTCAACGGCACTCGAGTGACCGACCGTATCTTGACACTCGTACCGCAAACTCGTATTTTCCGCATCGCATTGCGAGCCGTGAAGCTGTGGGCACAAAAGAGGGCAGTGTACGGCGCGATTGCTTGCTACCCAGGTGGAGTTGCATATGGCATGATAGTGGCACGAGTTTGCCAGCTGTACCCAAACGCCGCCGCCCCCAAGATCGTCCAAAAGTTCTTCTGGCTGCTTCATACTTGGGCGTGGCCTTCACCAATCTACTTACAGGCAAGAGAGAAGGGTCCGCTGGGAAAGACTGAGTGGGACCCAACCACCAATCCTGGAGACAAACGCCATTTGATGCCAGTCATTACCCCCGCATACCCGTGCATGAATTCCACGCATACGATCACGCCATCTACAATGGCTGTGCTGAAGAAGGAATCCGATCGTGGGGAGAAAATCATGAATGAAATTTACGAGGGAAAGCGACCGTGGAAGGACTTGTTCGCCAAGCACACTTTTTTCAGCGATGCCTATCAACATTACATCTGCATCATTACAGCTGCTCGGACGAAAGATGCACAGCAAGCCTGGTCTGGCCTGGTACAGTCGAGGGTCAAACGTTTGTTGGCGGGCATCGAGCAATCTGATGCAGACAGCGTGAAGCTGGTTCAGCCTTTTAACAAGGGTATCGCACGCCGACATGAGTGCAAGAGCGAGGCCGACATCGAGAAGACTCTAGCGGGAGGCCTTGAGTGTCAGGTCGGCGAGTCCAAAACTGCTGACCAATCCGCAGAGGTCAAGGCACAAGTTGCAGCGCATGAGGAGGACGATGGATCTACGCTCGCAAACGCAGCTGCTGATGGAACGACCATCGAGAAGAAGGACAACATCACCGAGATCTGGACGACAACCTTCTACCTCGGAATAGAGCTGATCAAAGGTCCGCTGCCGTCTCTACTAACACCTCCGCTAGGCTGACTGTGATCGCAGGCGCGAAGAATCTCGACATCTCCTGGCCGATTCAGGACTTCAAACGACAAGTGATAGATTGGGATGGCTATGACAGTAAAATGCACTCGGTACAGATCAAGCACGTTCGCGAGTACGTGATATTTCCTCTGAGAGATGCTGCACATGCTAACGTGTAGCAGCTACCAACTACCTGATGACCTCTTCACGGAAGGCGAGAAGCGACCAGTCAAGAAAAAGAAGCCGAAGAAGACAGATACAGCTGCCGAGAACGACAAGAAGCGAAGCTTTACCAATACTGGCCTGGACGTGAGTATGGAAGATGCCGGGAGGGAGCTACTGCGACCATCGACTATCTGGCATTTCGTTCATCGTTCCGGACTGCACAAATCGCTGACTTTTGTGATACAGGAGAATCTGGACCCTGCTAAGCGCCGACAGTCTGGCAACGTCCCAGGCATGACCGCCGCCAAAGCAAATGGGTCTGCTACGCCGAATGGCTCAGCCGGCTGAGCAGTCATTGCTATAATCCATTATCCCATCAAGAAATTTTGGCTCGGGCGACAGCCCGTACTTGTAAAACCTAACATCAATATCAGTTTTCGGTGACGCAGGATGCAATTATAGCAGATGCACTGGTCGAATCGAGCTATTACGCGGACGACCACGATCGACCGACGTGTGGCGCGATATGCCTTGAAAAGCTTCGATCCGATTCGATTCACACGCGCGCCACATCGCCGATATACCGGCCACCAACATCTCTTCCCAAAATCCGAAAGCAAATGAAGAAGATGCCGAGCGAGGTAGGTAGGTACCTCAAATGCGATTCATGGAATACAGGCGATCCACCGAGGGGGAAAAACAAGAAAAAGACCGGGAAGAGAAATTGGGTGATCTTGAACTTCATTCGGCGAGGAAGGCGGATGAAGAGGACGAACGGTACGTGAGCAGCGGCTGTTCTATATTGATTGCGGATGCTAGACGAGATGTGGAGGGAGGCTGTAGCTTCACTCTCTTACACCTTGAGCTTATGTAGCTGCTAAATGACATATGTTTCTTGAGGTTCACGGACCTCGTATTAAAATCAACGCACAATGGCTGTTTCATCATGGCAGATGTCGATGACATAAGCCATACGTGGTCTTGTACGAAAACTGGTTCGAATTATTCTAGAAGCCATTATTGCCGGAAGTTGTTGGAAATGCGGCAGTGCAGAGGCATGGATGGCGCAAGGCGTCCAGTGTTCCTTCTGAACTCCACAAAGCCTCTCAACTTTTGACCGCATTTTCTTGTCGCTCATCCAAGCATGCCTGGCGAGAGCTTGATAGATCAGACCAACAGTTCCTTCCAAAGCTTGCTTGCTATGGACGTGTATTATTCCTGCAGGAGGTGAACGATCATGATGCAACGATGCGTTGTACAGAACTCGCCTCGCGTGACATGTTCTAACTTGCACGTTGGGCATTGTTCTGGAGCGCCCGCTGCAAGACATGATCATCATCAATGGTCCCACCTGACCGGTGAAGAACGGCTTGGGCTGGCCGGCCGGCTGCAATGGTCTCGCTTAGACTGCACGTGTCTTTTTCAAAGAAGCGTTGATTATTGTCTCGGTACGCCACTAGCCGAGCAGGAATCAATTTTCCTTGTCGGGAAAGAAGAAAGTGTACTTCTTTTGTGAGCTGGAAAGGACTGCCAGGTGCATGCTGCGCCTTGCTATTGGCGGATTTCAGATGCGCACTAGCCGCTTTCTGCTTATGCGGCAGATGCGAAGTCGACCGGGATTTTGTTGTCTGGGAAGGACGAGAGGATCGTGTTGGAGGTGAGCGCTACTCCTTACTTGCTCGTAGACGGCGATGTTGGTGGTAAGGGCGAATTTGTTCGATGATAGTGGAAGGACATTATCATACAGAAGCATTTCCCTAAGCCCTTGGAGCAAGAACCGCGGCAGTGGATGCTCAAATCTCAACGACAGATTGGGTCGGGCGGGCCGGCCGGGCATCATATTATTCATGTGCGGATGATTCACAGCGATGTGGCGGTGACCACTGACCAGGGTCTGTTGTGTGAGGATGTTTGAAACGCTAGGTCCTTGTGATGTCGGGTTTGCCTTTTCCACTTTGGACTGGATGAGACAATGGCCGAGTGCACTGACTTGGTCACGCCAAGGCGCAGTTGCCAGTAGGTCCGCGGTGCCAGACAGGATTACTTCCTTGGCCACTTCCCCGAGCCCCAGCTAGCTGCCCGAGCCCCAGTAGATTATAGGATTACGAAATCAGCTGTTCCTTACAAAATCGCGTGTAGAAGCGATTTCTGGATCCCTGCGGCTACTGCCGACCGGGCAACTATACTGCTATTAACTATAAAGCTAAAGATTGTTAGCAAAACAGTAGTATAGCAAAATTCGAGGTGTTGTTAATAGTTATAGTAGTAGTAATAGTTCTATCTACTCGTTTCTAAGCGGGTTGCGGCCTACGGCCTTGTAACTACGCGAGGCTATATATACTAGCTTATACTAGTCTCTTAGCTACTAGCTAGATTGCTATTGCTATTATATTTAGTACTAGTAGTGTTAGTAGTATTGTTGCTGTCGATATTGCTGCTATATATAATACTGTTAGTGTTGTTACTATAGAACGCTATAGTGCAGTAGTACCTACCGTACTAGCTATGTTAGTAAATACTAATATTATTGCTATTGCTATCGCTATTGCTATTTAAACAATGCCGCCTGCTGTCGGCTATAGTTAATCTGTTACTAAGTGCGCTGTTCTTTACGCGCTCGAAGGTTATTAACCTCTTACCGTAGAAGGTCTAGCTTAGAAGGAGGTTATAGTTTAACTAGAAGTGCTTCTTACTATAGATTATAATAGTCGAAGCCTATAGAGTAATAGGCAGGTCTATAGGTACGGTTAGCCTTCTAGTAAGGGCATAACTAAGTACGGCATTGGCTCTTAACGCACTTACAGTAAGCAATAGTAGTCCTTAATTAAGTAAGAGATACGCCTAGCTCTAATATAAAGTCTACGGTCCTTACTATTACTGTCTTCTGCTTCTTAGCGACCGCTATAGTATTTAAATCGTCTAATTCTCGAGCCGTTGCTATACGCTTAGTACTATACAAAGTAGCTCCGCTAGTTATAGGTTTACGGTTGCTAAATACAACCTTCGGCTCTCGTAGGCGTAGCGGTCGTTTACTAAAGTCGACTAACTAGTACTCGTAGAAGTAACAAGGCAATAGTACTATATAGCTTCCTTCTGTCTTAACTATCTTTATAATCTCGTAGAGGTACGGATAACTATAGGTTTTAGTTAAGTAGTCGTTGCAGCGGTACTGTATATAGCTATACGAGAAGGCTAAATACTTAATCTCGTTGCTATTATCGTTAGTCGTAGTTCTTAGAAGGGCGATAGCACGTCTATATAGCTTAGCTACTTCGAGAAGGTAGTAATTACTAATAACTCGAGAGATACTAGCGTAGAAGGGTCTAGTTAGTAGTTTACTATACCTCTTTAGGTTGTCCGCTATAGCGGTATAGCGGCGGTCGTAACCTTCTTACTACTAATTAAGAAGCGACTCGAAGAGCGTAAAGATATCGTATCGGCTGCTATAGTTAAGCTAGAGCTTAATACGTCTATAGCAGGACTCGACTCGTAAGGTTGTCTTACAGCCGAAGTAAAGCACTTAGTTAGTCTAGAAGTTAACTATTCTCGTCTTATAGTGCTACTAGTTCTTATAGAGATAGGCCTTAAATATAGGATAGACGTTATCTAGCTTTGCAGCGTTGCTATTAAATTCTTCTTCGGTCTTACTATATATAGTATAAGTAAACAGCTTTATAAACTTATTAGTAGATAGACTGTCTATCTAGCAACCGTCGGCCTTAATCTATATAAAGTCGCCTCTCTCCTTCCTTACTCGAGTAAGTATATCCTAGTTTAAATGCTACTCGCAGACGATGTTCGTAGCTTCCGGAAACACTATATTAATAGCTAGCATTAAGGCTTCTTCTCGATTAGTTGCTATTACAATTAGTATAGCATAGTCGGCTTCTTCGAGGCCCTTTCGAATAGACCGTAATAACTAGACGAAGTTAGCTTAGTCTAGCTTCGGACGGATAAGGCTAATACCGAGCTTAATAGTGTCGTTTATCGGTCTAGCGGCGACTATATCTAGTAGCTCGAGGTTATACAAATTAGTAGAATATATAGTGTCGAGAATTAGCTAGTACGGCGTCTCCTTAAAGGCTTCGAGCGAGGTTAGATATAGAGCTACTATTAACTAAATTAAGCCGTCCTTAGAAGGGTAGATATCGTAGAAGATACTATTACTATCTAGCAAGTTAACTATACGTTAAGCCTAGTTAGCCTCGCGGCGCTAATTAAGAGTCCGGTTCTAGGCAATATTATATATATTATAAGGCTTTAAGATTACTCTACGGTAGCGGAAATAGGCTATTATCTTCGACGTTAGTATACGAGCTTACTATAGCCGTTCTAATTGCTCGAGGAATTTAGCCGTTCTCGAGCGCTTCCGAAGGGTAGTAAGCGCTATAATATCGTCCTTTTAATAGTTATAGCAGCAGTATCCTTCCTTAGTAGAATAGCGGATCTGCTACTCGCCTTCTAGCTCGAGAGGGTAGATAGTAATAGCGTAGAAGTAGAACTTATAGTCTATCTTCTTTGTCTTCTTCTACGTCTTATTAGTTATATTCTAGGTCCGCTTATCTAGTAGACTAAAGCAGCTATATATATACAAATAGCGATATTTAATGCTATTCTTGTTCTTCTTAGGCTTCTACTCCTTAAACTCGTACCCCTTCGATATACTAAATTTGTAGATATACTACTCGAGGGCGCGTTTTAAAGGGAACGTCGACTCGCGCGGTATTAGACCTCGCGGCGGTAAGGTCGCTTCTTCTAGCGGTTTAACGACAAACTCGTATTTCTAAGGGCGCGGCAATACTAATCGATATTTAGGTAGAGATATACGCTCTCGAGGCAGGTTAAGTAAGCGACTACGCCCTCGAATACACGTTTCTAAGACTAATTCGACTTCTTCCTATAACTTAATATCTACTACCTCCCCTTCTACTACCTCCGCCGCGCCGCCGATATCGTTTTTAGCGAGGAAATCGTCTATATAGGCCTTATACGATAGAGATTAAGCTATTATATTAAGAAAGATAATAGAAATACGTATTCTAATAGAAATAATAGAAATGCGATATTTAGTGCGCGTACCTAGGCGCGACTGTTAATAACACTAACTAAGAACAGCTATATCTAAAAACAGGTAGAAATAGTACGTAATCGACGACAAGGCGATTCTATATTAGTACTAGGTCTATATCTACTAGGGCTCGGGCAGCTAGCTAGGGCTCGGGGAAGTGGCTAAGGGATTACTTCTAATTTCGATAGAGGGCGCGCGGGAGATCAAAGTGCGAAGATAGGCAATCGGGAACGCACCAGCCTACCCACCGTAGTGACTACTAAGCCTAGATGTGAGGCTGATTGTTGCCGCCAAGCGTGGGATGCCTTGGCGGACTCCATCCTACCAGCGGAAGTGCCATCGTACGTTCACGGTTCACACAGCTCCAGCATTTCTTTCCAGCGCCACCGCCCTCGTCCTCGTTTGTGCCAGCTGCGTTGTCGGCCAATTTGCGCAGCGGCAGTAGTGCTTGCTTTCGTGCTTGCTGGTAGTGATGTGGTCCACCAACCTGTGGATGGTGTACACGCTCTGTAATACACTATATACACGACCCTTTGAGGCGAGCTCGTTGTATATTGATATCCCGCCTACATCCCGCTAAGCTGCTTCATATTGCTCGGATATCCTGGCATTCGGGCATACCCGATGTGTATCCATGCGTGTATACTACAATACTTGCTGGAGTTCATGTTGGTCCAGGTTGTTTCGCCGCCGTGCCGTGCCGTGCCGCGCCGCGCTTCGTTCGCGGTCTCATCAGTCAGCAACATTATTCTACTGTATGTACAGTGCCTGTATCACTATCAGTTGCATTCGTCGCCGTCACCCGTCCCGACCCGCCAGTTCTTGTGGCTCTGCGCCTATGCTGCAGTGAGAAACTGATGCCTGACCGCTGCCGCTGCCGTTGCTGCTGCCTGACCGATACCGATCCCGACTGAATCCATCCCTCCCAACTCCCACTAAGCTGCGTGGCTCAGTCCGCAATCCGCCTGAAGCTGCCTTGCCTTGCCTTGCCTGCCCCAGCCAGCCAGCCCAGCCCAGCCCAGCCAGCATTGCACCTGCTCGCTCTGCTTTCCGGCCCTTGGAACTCCTGCGCACTGGACAAGCCGTGGACTGCATCGCACTGCTGCACTGCACTGCCGCTGCCGTCGGACACGGAGCTTGCCATTGCCTGCACACTGCCCTACTCATCGTCTGACACTTGCCGTTGCTTGTTGCTTGCTCTCCCAGAGAGCCTTCAGGTGCGAGCCTCTATGAACCAGCGATTCCGGAAGATTATTGGCTCGACCCGTCGATCGAGCAGCAACAACAGCGTCGCCACCTCCCGCAGCTCCAACTCGACCACCAACCTCGCTCCCACCGCCGCCTCACCGCCCGCAGCCCGTGAGCGATTGAGCGCTGCGAGCACGAACGGCACCCTCCCGCCCTCCTCGTCCGCCGGCAGCACCACTGCCCCCAGCACCGCGCCGACCTCTCAGAGCAGCACTGCGCCAGCAGTAGGCAATCCCAACGCCTCCTCCACCTCGCTGCCCGCCATGAATCCCAGTCAGCAGCAGGCGCCGCTTGGCAGGCCTCCGTCATATCAGTACGCAAATGCTGGCAATAATTTAGGTGCTCCGGGGCATCCTAACGCAGGCAGACCCTCGAGCCCAATGCCTCCGCCGCCCATCAACACGGGCGGTGGACATGCGTACGCTCCACAGCACGCGCAACAGCTGTACAACCAGCCCGCTCCGCCCGGCTACCCAATGCAAGGCCAGCAGCCTTATGGCTACGGCCAGCACCCACAAGGACCGCACTCATACGCTGGCCCACGACCAGTGGGCGAGATGGAGGGCAGCCAACGAAGCAAAGCACAGCTGATCGTTGGCATTGACTTTGTGCGGAAACATGCAATTCGGTTCTCTTGGCGTGTACTAACATGCTGACTAGGGTACCACATTCTCTGGTGTCGCTTTCGCCTTTGCGACCAACACTGAAGCCAAAGAGGATATCATCGTCGAATGGCCAGGCGCAGGCACGCAAACGAAGCAAAAGGTGGGCACATCGCCATGCCAAGCTTGCCCTGCAGCCTTACGCTGACTGATCGTCATCAACAGATTCCTACTGTATTGTACTATGACCAGCACCAACAGGTCGTCGGATGGGGTCCAGATATCGCTGAGGCCCTCGCGCCAACAGGCTACCCAAAACCAGGCGTGCAAAAGGTGGAGTGGTTCAAGCTTCAGCTGATGCTTTCCGGAAACACTTACATCGACCCAATCAACCTGCCACCGCTTCCACCGGGCAAGTCCGAGATCGATGTCGCCGCAGACTACCTCTTCAAGCTCCGACAAGCCATGAGAAATCAGTTGCAGAAGACACTGGGAGAGGTGTTCAACCGAGAAGAGCGCAACATTAGGTACTTTTTGACAGTGCCTGCCATTTGGAATGATGCCGGAAAGGCTGCAACGAGAGCGGCTGCTATCCAAGCTGGCTTCCTCCGCGACGAAAATGATAACCGTTTGACTCTGATATCCGAACCTGAAGCGGCAGCCATGTTCTGCTCCAAGACCGGTCTCTTAAATCTCAAGGTGCACGACGCCGTCCTGATTGTTGACTGCGGTGGTGGTACAGTTGATTTGATTGCCTATGAGGTTGAGGAAGAGTCACCTTTCACGGTGGCAGAATGTACAGCTGGTTCGGGTGACTCGTGTGGTTCCACAGCTCTCAACCGCAATTTCTCCAACATTTTGCGGGCGAAGATCAGGAAAATGAAGCTGCCCGATGGCTCCAAGACCGCAGGTAAGGTCTACGCCAAATGTATCATGGACTTCGAGAACCGAATAAAGGCCGACTTCCGTAACAACGGCCAGAAGTGGGCTGTGGATGTTGGCATTGAAGCGGAATTCCCAGACGCCGGCATCGAGGAAGGTTACATGACGTTCACGAACGAGGAGATCTTGCAGTGCTTCGAGCCTGTGGTCAACCGCATCTTGGAACTCGTCAGGAATCAAATCATTGCTATTCAAGCACAGAATCGATCGTTGCAGGTGAGCTTGAATCATTACTGTGACTTATGACGGTCGATACTAACGAGTCGCAGAATGTGCTCGTCGTTGGAGGTTTCGGTGCCTCCGAATACCTTTTCCAGCAGATCAAGCTGCACGTGCCGCCACAGTTCCAGAACAAGGTGGTCCGACCTATGGATTCCGTGGCCGCGATTGTTAAGGGAGCTGTCACCGCTGGTATTACCGAACGTGTCATCACATCACGTGTCGCAAGAAGGCACTACCTCATGGCGACTCTGCAGCCGTTCAAAGAGGGTCATCATCCCGAGCAGTACCGGGTGCCATCCCTCGACGGCAAGGATCGCTGCAAATACACGCGTCAAATCTTCGTGCAAAAGGGCCAAAGAGTCAAGATCGGCGAGCCGGTCAAGGTTTCATTCTTCCGACAGGTCGCACCTGGCGCCACGCTCATGTACGAAGATGTTTTGTACGCTTGCGACGAGGACGTGTGCCCAGAATATACCAAGGATCCACGTAAGTTAGCTCGTATAGATTGCGCGTCCTTAATACTGACACTCGATACAGGAATCAAGGAAGTCGTTACCCTTACCTCTGATCTGAGCCGAAAGAACTTGGAAAAGGACTTTGAACGCATGGACACTCCTCAAGGCACTTTCTACCGAGTCTACTTCGACATTTACCTCACCCTTGATGGGTCCGAATTCAGTGCAGAGCTTGTTTGCCAAGGCGAAGTCATGGGTCGTTGCTCCGCCAGATTCAGATAACCGTCCAGCACCTCAAACCACAGCACGGCGTTCGGGTCCAGCAAATGAGAAAAGTAATTATGGTCAATGACTAGTGATGCGGCCGGATATCACGGCGACGGCGTCAATAGAGTTGTTGGATAGAAGGCAGGACGACGACGGCAGTACGAGCTATGCGTCCCGACCTGGACCTTCGATTGTTGCACATACGGCCGACACAGCAGAATTTGAAGATGAGATGCAATGTATACCCCCATTGGAGCGACCGCCATGTTTCGTGAGCATCTTGGTATTGGTTGCGCAACGCATCTGGACGAACACTTGCACAGCACCCCCGACCCGCGCGCACACAGTCACGTATACAGCGCGGCTCCGATACTGAACGACCTTGCCGACCCTAGCAGGACTTGGCGTCGGACCACAGCTATGACCAGTCTTAACATTGGGCATTGACGTAGTGTTGGGTTCAATGGTAATGGTTCTGGTAGTCACCGCATTTGACGGAGTTGGTGGACTGGACTACTGCTGGTGTGCGGTGGATAATGTAGCAGTTGCGAGCTTCGTTGATCAGCTTTTGTCGTTGAATGTCGCCTTCCCTTTCTCGCACTTTACGTAGCCTTTTCATCTCACTTTTTTTTGGTAGCTCGTGGATACTTATAATCGAAGCACTCGACATATAAGAAATTTACGTGCGTGTATGGTCAGACAACGCCGGGGTACTGCTGTTTCGATTTCCTAGTCTATCAAGATGGTACAACAGAGAGTTTGAATGTGTAAATGCTAGGGTAGATCCTCCTAGATGGTCCTCGGCGCCAAATCATCGCCCCTCCATAGTCATCATCTCGCTTGCCTTCCCTCACAAGCAAGCACTGCTTCATGGCTGATCTTTCACTCCGATCGCGATCGTCTTGGGTATCATTTATGCCTTCTTCTGAGTCAAGGTCTTGCGAGCCTTGACGGTGGCATTGTAAAGTGCATCTTTGAATGCAAACAGGAAGGCGGCAGTGATGACCGACTGTGTGACCTTTGGTCCAATACCTTGATTAAGCATCGTCAGCAGTGGTCTTGCACGAAATTATCATTGGCATAAGAAGAGTCTATCTTACCTCCGTAGAGACCGCCAACACCCTCCTCGGTGTAGATCCTCTTGAGGGTCGCAGTCATGCCCTCCTTCTTGCTATCCTTGCTCGCAACATGCGCGCGCGACTTGACCGTGATATAAGGGTATGTGATGGAAGTCGCGGCAAGTTTACCCAGAGCTCCAAGCATGAAGCTGTCGGTTGGACCGACCTTTCGTCGTTTCTCAACCATTTGCTTCAATTGCTCGAAAATCGTGTATTGAAGGATTGGGTTGATGACCAGCACTAGAGCTGGCAGGACACCCGCAAAGAGTCGGGTGAAGCCATCCTCACGGATTATCTTGAGGAGGGTCGAGATTGTGCCCGGAGTCCGGGCCTTTCGTGGCTTCTCGCCCTCCTTGGTCGGGAGAGTGTCTGTGGACTCGTTCTCACGAGCTGTCATGCGGGTGTTCACGACCCAGATCGGGTTTGTGAGCATTACAGTCGCCGAACCGGCCAGAGCACCCGCTGCCATGGACTCCAGTGTGCTGAGGTTCTTCTTCCCGCTGGACTTCTGGAAGAATGCTCGAGAGAACTCATACCCTTGGGCATGCTGTCAGCAAAAGACTGTTCAAGTCGTGAGTGGTATCGTGTGCGTCCTCACAATAGTAATATACGAAGTTCGTGACTGTAATGCCGAATAGAGCGCTGTCTAAGCCAGCATATAGACCGATTATGCCCTCACGATCCACGATGCGCTTGGCTGCAGCCAGAGTCCCGGATGAAGCCTTCTTTTTCTCAACTTGTGCTCTTGTCGATAGCGTGATCAAAGGATATCTGTATTGCTCAGCGTCGCGGTCATCTTCTACGCTGTCCGAACTAACGTCAAGGCCATTGAAAGCAAGCCTCCGCCCGCTCCTGCGAGTGCATGGACCACATTGTCGCTCTGCTGCTCGGCGGTGCTCTGCTGAGCTGCGCTTTCCTGTGTGTATGTCTTAGCGGCCGTGTTGCATGTACGACTGTCTGGTGGTGGGCGCGGTGCGGCGCATTCGTACTTTCTCTGACATTTTGGCGGTCTTTGGAGGAGGTCGCGTGCAAGTTCGGGTCGACGGGCGAAAAGAAAGAGGAGTTGCAGTTGTGACAAGGATAGAAGTGGTAAGAAACAGTGTCGATGCCTACACGCGCGATATCCCGGGTACTTGAGGTACTCCTATTGCTCGTCGACTTCGCAGCTTGTGATGCCGACCACAATACCCAATACCGAGGTCCTGCTACCGATGACGCTGTCCTACTTCCACTACAGTAAGGTTCCCGCTTCCCGTGCCCGCCAAGGCTTATGCGACGGAGTCACGGAGGACTTTCAAAGGCGTGAGGGAAGGTACAGGCCACCGTCGCGCGCTTCTACACGCGGCGCGTCTTCCAGACTCGAGCACTGCCAACACCATTTCAGAAGTCTCACGTCAACATGAACCAGCCCATGGACGAAGTAATTGAAGATGCTCCAGACACGCAAGATGTGGCTCTGGAGACTCCTGCCGCCCACGTTTTCATCCCCCCTTCAATACACAACCCAAAAGTAGTGTCAGGAGACAGCTATACCCACCATTCCGCCATTCCGCCAACCATCAAGAATGATATGACCACGGAATGCGTGCTGGGTGTAGACGAAGCAGGCCGTGGTCCTGTACTCGGCCCAATGGTCTACGCACTATACTATCTGCCAACAACTCTGCATAGATCGTTGCTAGCCGATACGCACAAGTTCGACGACTCCAAAGTCCTTACCCCGGCAGTGCGCTCGGAGCTTATGGAAAAGATATGTACATCAGACACAGATCTATATCGGAACTGCGGGTGGGCGACCAGATCATTATCCGCCAAGGACATCTCTTCTGCTATGCTCAGGCCACATGGAGTCTACAACCTCAACAATCAAGCCATGGATGCGACGATCGACCTCATTCAGCAGGTCCTGGATTCTGGCGTCAATATCCGAGAAGTCTACATCGACACGATCGGCAAGCCGGAGGTCTACCAGAAGAAGCTGGAGAAAATCTTTCCAGCTCTCAACATCACGGTTGCGAAGAAAGCTGACAGTTTGTATCCTTGTGTCTCTGCGGCTTCGGTCTGCGCCAAGGTCACCAGAGACGCTGCGCTCGAGGTCTTGTATACAGCATTCGCAGGCGATGGCGCCACGACTGAAATGGAATGGGGTTCTGGCTATCCTTCTGACGCACGATGCTCGAATTGGCTGAAGGCGAATATGGATCCCGTCTTTGGTTGGGGTAATGAATGTCGTTTTAGCTGGGGCACGGCGAAAGAGATGCTTGAAGCGAAGGGCGCGCCATGCCGTGTTGACTGGCCAGATGCCGGCGATACAGACACCGATAATCTCAAGTTGACAAGTTTCCTTCTCGGGGCACAAGAGGATAAGGAGGATGAGCTTGCCACTTGGTTCGGGCGTCGAGTGACGGAAGAGCTTTTTTGACCTCTGCATTCACGACTTCGACGCAAATAGTCCCAACGCTATAAAACATATGGGTCAAGACAGAACCTCAAAGACGCATCAACTCGATGCTACAAGCCATTACTGCTATGCCTGGCAATCCACTCTACAAATTCACCCGCAAATTCGGCAGAAATTGGGATGCCGAGACGCGACATCTTATCCATCCTCGTGACGACAACTTCTGCTGCATCACATCTGACCATCCATCAAATCAGCCTGTACTCCCTGGCTCAGTAGCCGATTTCACGGACTGCTCTCCTGAGCAAGCTTACTTCCACCATCCTACCCGCTCTCTCAATAATCACACAACTCAAAGACCAGTCTCTGTGCATCATGAACCGAAGAAGACAACAAACACAGCAGAGAATCGAAGTCGTACGGAAAAGTCGAAATCGGCAAGCTACACGGACGCATCTTCAGACCAGTCTAGAAAAGCGAGATCTAGGTCTGCCGATAGCAAAGTGAAAGCTTGGCTGAAAGATGTATCACTATCGCGACGAGAGACATTGATCTAGCGAATATCATCATATAACGGGGTGGAAGGAGGACGGATTTATCGCGACGTGTATGCTTGATTGATCGATCACATTGCTTTGGCAATGTTTGTGCAGAGAGTATGGAATGACATGTTAACGCTGGTGTCGAGCAGCCTCGGAGGCAGAGATGGCGAAGGTAGAGGAATTTACGACAAGTTTCTGCTACCTTCGCCATCTCTACCTCGATATAGAAGTGGAATGTAGGCTGGACACATGAACTCGAAGCTCTTTTGTGCATTACATTACGACACATCGTGCCTAGTCCTCCTACTTGCATTGCAGTTCACTAACTTACAGAACCTTTCCATGCAGCTGCAGCCAAATTCCATCCATCGATTGCCGCTGGTTCAGCAAAATTTCCTGTCGGTTACAAAACTTGCTTGCAAATCTAATCCAAATCTATTCGGCCGTTCAAGATCGAGTCGTAAAGTTCATTACTCCAGTCGCATCTACAACAACCATGCTCCATGTGGTATGACGCGTCCTGTACGGTCAACAATACTATTCGTATCGGTAGCAGAAAGGTCCACTGAAGGTGTCCATGACGTCTTTGAAGACTGGATCGGCAGCAACGAAGCCAAATGGAAGCCTGTCGTCGAGTGTCATCGCTGGACAGTCGGGGACATCGCAACCGAGCGTGGCAGTTCCTGAGATTACGTTCTGTCGGCGGTAGATGTCAAGGTTTTGCCATACAGTCCAAACGCTGTGACAGGTCAGGACTCATGTGTGGCACAAAAGCTATCCAAGGCAGAACTTACTTGTCCACCATGCCGTGATGTAAATAGAAAAGGGGATCAGCGGGAGAAGAGTGGAAGTCCATCATGGAACCACCAGTCTGCCAGTGACCGCCACCGTGGACACCAAACTTGTTTGTATCGCTGTTGTAGCCTTGCGCGAGCCACTGGAAATCTTCGACGTAGATCTGGTTCAGGACAAGCTCGGTCACATTCTGATAGGTGTTGTAGCGCCTCGAGAACCACGGGTTGATATCACGCTCGAGGCAGCGTGGATTGTGCTCGAATGAAGAGTTGACATTGCTGGTGTTGGGCAAGTCGAGGGGTCCGAGGTTGACAACATACTTGCTAAACGGTCCCTTCTGCACACAGCCTCCGCCAGTTCCCGGAGGGTATGTGATATCCTGGGCAGCAAGCCATGTATCGGCACGACCAGCCACAAATTTTCCGTTGCTTCCCATGCTATACTCATCACCCGAGAAGAGAGGGCTATCCTGAGGGGCATCAAAGTCTTCTGCCCAATTCCAGTATGGGAGGGTTCCAGTATAGCCACACAGCTTCTTCAGGTCCTGCTCCAGATAGTGAATGAAAGTACGATGCCATGCAAAGAAGTCGGCGGTGTCATGGATGTTCAAGGTATAGTTGATATGCGTGGCAACGTATTCGTCGAAACGAGACTTGACTCCTGGATAGTCGGCAGCTTGAGCGGAAGTCATGACCTGCGGCTTCATTTCTTGCAAACAGATGACAGCGTCTGTGAAGCTCTTTCGAGTTTCGCGTGACAGAGTACGCCACTCTTTTCTCACATTGGCATTGTCGTATGTGCATGCCGCATTTTGTCGAGAGCCAACATTGGAGCGCATAGTCTCATGAGCGATGTCTGAAATGTTCCTCCAGGCGGCACCGCTGGAGAGTTGTGATGTGGTGTATTGCTTAATGCTTGGGGCTTGCGCGGCGGCAAGTGCGGCCAGGGTGGCCAGGGAAGTGAAGGTGTTGAAGCGCATTATGGTGGTCAAAGGAGGGTAAGAATGGCAATGGCAATTGCAATGGCAATGGTCCAAGGTCCAAGAGGAGGTGTTTATTGGAAGGCAAACGAAGGTGCAGTATTAACGAAAGAAGGGAAAGGCAGCAGGCTGGCAGAAGGAGGCCAGGCGCAGTGAAAATGGCGCAGTGAATGGGAGTGGGTTAGAAAGAGGCGACATTGTGTGAAGGAAATGCACTATCGAGATAATAATTGCGAGCAAGGGGCGTATGGAGACGAGTGGCGGACGGAAGTGGAAGTGGCGTTTGGACGCTGGAGGTCGATTGGGTTGTTGGCACGGCTTCCTGCAGCTGCGACAAGGAGTGCAAGGCTAGCCAAGGCCAAGCCACGCCACGCCAAGCTCTTCGAACGCATCTACCGTCGATGTATCTAGGGGTGCCAGGTTGTTAATCACGACTAACGTTAGCAACGTTGCTAACACTATTAATAACGTTAATATAGTCGACTTATTAGATAGTAACCTAGGGCTAAAGGCCGCTAACTAGAGGTTATAAGAAGGGTTATATTAGTAGGTAGATAGAGTAGTAGTAGGTACGAGTAGTATTCGATAAGGAGCTAGGAGGAGAGGGAGGAAGGCAGGCAAGTTAGCCTATTACTAAGCGCTAAGCCCTACCTAAGGCATCGAGACCCTAGCTTTACTCGAGCCCGGTTATATACTAATTACGTAATTATATATAATCTCTTTAGTCCTAATATACGCTTCCCTTCTAAAAGCCGCGCCCTCGTAGCTAGTCTTTGTTCTAGTCTTAACCTCTATTACTACTAACTTAGTAGGTCTAATAAGCCGCTTAGTCCGCGCTAAATTAAATATATAACTACTAATTATATAACTATATTAAACCTTACCTCTAATATAATACAATGTTTAACTCTAACTATACTATCCTTATATATAATAAAGTAAAGAGATATAAGGCTATAAGAATTAAGGGCTATCGACTAATTATAATATAAGCGCGCCTTCCCTACTATAATAGGTAGGCGTACGAGGTATTATAGTACTGCCTCCGTTCTAAGTAATGTCGTTCCGAGTTCTCTACGTCTACTCTAAAAGACCTAGAAATGTCCGCTTCCGAGGGTTTATTCTTATTATTATAAGGGCTATTACTATTCGTAGTTTCGCTAGCCCTAATTAGTTAGGTTTAGTAGCCTTTAATTATTAATCTTATTTTATCTTTTAAAAAACACAGCTCGTCTAGTTTCTATAGGTAAAGGCTATTATAAGTATAGTAGTAGAGGTTCGCCTCGCTTAAAGGGTCGGAAAGATCGAGAAGTAACCTATTATTTATAAAATCGACCCTAGCTAGCTTAGCTCTATAGTTTTTAACCTTAGTTAGTCTATTAGTCGCTTAATCTTTTAGGCGGCTTAAAGTTTTAATTAAAGTTTTAATTAAAGGTGCCTTAGGCTTATAGTATAGGTAAGGTTATATCTATAGGCGTAGTAATAATAGCAAGTAATATTAATAATAGTAGCGCTAGTCGTCTTAGCGCTAACTTTACCTTACTTTCGATTTCCTTCTTCGACTAATAATATACTCTATAATACTATTACTAATATAGTCGCGCCGGCTATATCGCCCTTTAGTATAAGCGTAACGCTATCGTTTTTATTATTATTACTAACACTATTCGCCTACGTGCGCGCGCCGCCTCTACTAACCGCCTAGGCCTTAGGGCTTCGATAGAATATAGAAATAAAAGGGGCGTTAAAAGAAGGGTCTTATAGGGTACGCTAGTAAAGAGGTAGATTTCTTAAAAGAGTAGGCGATAGGTTAATAGTTCTAGCGCGTTTGTTAACGCTCGGTATGTATCTACTATAGTAGTATAGTCTTATTATCCTTCGTTACTAACAATTGCTTGCCTCTAATTAGTTAGCTAATAGTACCCCGAGGGTAGTATTAGTTCTAGGCCCTTCTAGTAATATTATAGGCCCTTAGCCTTCTTCTTATTCTTTACGCTCGTCTAATACTCGTCTAATAACTCGGCTATATCCTCGAAGGAGTCTTTAGCCTCCTACGAGTCCTATTTAGGTAAATAGCCCTACTATCTTAAGAGGTATTCCTTCTTGCCTTATCTAGTCTAGTACTTTAGAATACGTTCTATAGACTATAGCTCTTCGCTATTAGCTAAGACTTCTTCTAACTTAGTAGGCGCTTTATCGCCTTCGCGCTAGTAGTATAGCTTAAGGAGGGATATATAGAAGGTATTATAGATAGTATAATAGGGTAGAAGCTATAACTAATAGGCCTATACGGAGGAGCCCTTAACTTCTCGAATACGGAATAGGCTAATATATCTTAGTACGAGCTTAGGCCTTGTTTTACTATTAGGTAATAGGTGCTTGCGAATATAGAGATTCTTCGTACTAAGTATAACTATATCGCCTTGTTTAAAGGTTATTAGTATATAGCGCTTATCGTAGTAGGTCTTTTAGTACTCTTAAGCCTTTATTAGCTTTTTAACTATCTTAGTATAGATCTCCCGTATCTTCTAGATACGTTCTATTACCGCTAGTATCTCTAGTACTTAACGCGCTTCCCTTTCCTTACGCTCGGCCTCGAGCGATAGGGGGTCTTATAGTATAGCAGCGTTCTAGCCTATTATAGCTATATAGGGTAAGACCTTAGTTAATAAATACACGCTATTATTATATACGAATTCTATAGATTATAGGAGGTTAACCTAATCCTCGGGGTTCTTATTAATATAGCTACGTAGGTACTACTATAGGGTAGTATTCTGCCTCTCTATTTAACTATTAGTCTATAGGTAGAAGGCTATCGATAGCCGATACTTTAGTCTTAGCTATAAGCAAATCTCGCTCTAATAGTAAGATATTAGTATCGATCTACGATTAGATATAATCCCCTTAGGGGTTCCCTAATAGGTATAGAAGATATTAGTCTATAGCGCCTCTACTATATTAATAGTAGTCTAATCTTTCCGTACCGGGATATATCGGGCGCCTTTAGTAAATTATTAAGATATTAATTAAATAGCTATCTAAATTAATAACGAGTTAAGGAAGGAAAGAAGAAGCTCTTCCGTAGAAGGGGCCTTTTATCCGCTCGGCGGAGGCCGCTTAGCGGAGTCCGTAGGCTTTAGATTACGTAACTTGGATTACGTAACCTTAAGTTATATAATCTCGAATTTTATATATAAGTCGCTAAAATCGTAATAGTACTCTTCCCCTTCGTAGGCGACGTCTATAGCGCTATTACTTATTATTCTTAGATCGTTACGATTATAGCGACTAAAAGTAGTACACTTAGTCGCATTAGTACCGCGGAGTTAGTAATACGTAGCGGGCGCGGTTTACGTAGATATCGACGGTAATAGTCCTTTACTACTTCTTATATATTAGTAACGTCCTTAGCGGCTTCCTATATTAGCTTATTATAACCGATCTACTTTACCTTATATTATATATTATCCTTCTTTCCTTTCGAGTCTAATATCTATTCTACCTCCTATTCCTCGTCGCTATCGATAATTAATAGTAGTAGCAGCTCGTATCGCTAACTAGGTATACTCGCTTTAGATACTAGTATAAAGAGCGATATATAAAATACGTCGTATACTCGTATTAAGTTAGGTAGCTTTAGCTAGTACGCGTATAGTAATACGATTTTAATAATCTTATATAGGCTAGAGTTCTTAATATCGAGCTTAGCGTTTAGCTAATCGGTACTTATACCTTTAAGGGATAGGAATACCTTATCGCTAACTTAGTACATAGGGGTAGGTCGACGGTATTAGTTAGTAGAGTCTTCTATACGAGATTGTTAGTATCTTATCTACTCGACGAAGTAGGCTTCGAAGGTCTAAAGATAGTCTATCTAGGCCTAAGCGTCGTAGTTAATTAGTAGGTCCTTTTCCGGTAATATCGAAGGCTCGCTTCTAAGACACGGATTATAGCCGTAACTAGCTTAGAAAGGTAATAACCTAGTAGTCTCGGATAGTACGTTATTTATTATAAATTCGGCGATAGGAAGCTATAGGCTCTAGTCGTCTTACTTATAGTTAATATATAACTAGAGGTATCCCTCGATAACCTCGTTTAATCGCTTAGTCTATCTATTAGTTTAAGAGTAACGAGTAGTCGAAAGGTTACGCTTAATATATAGGCGCTTATATAAGTAGTTCTAGAACTTAGAGATAAACTACGTACCGCGGTCTAAAGTAATAGTATTAGGAAGGCTATAAAGCTTCTAAATATATATAAGATAGGTATTAGCGACTATCTAAGCGCTTAAGTATCTTTCCTTATATATAAATAGGATAAGATATTGTATTTTAGTTAATCGATCGATAATAATAAGGATCGAGTTATAACCGAAGCTATCGGAGAGGCTAGTAACGAAGTCTATTATTACGCTCTTCTATCGAGTAGTTAGTATAAATAGAGGGCGAAGGAGTCTATATTTCGCCTATTACGATAATTTAGTCTAAAAATAGGTATAGTAGGTACTAATATATCGTTTAATATCTTTACGTATTTACGGCTAGTAGTAACTACGGCTAGTAAGATAGAATATTTTTACGATACTAGGGTACCTAGCGGCGGAATAGTTATAGTATATATAGATAATATCGGTATAAAGTAATTTATCTATTTCCTTAGTCTCTAGTATATAAAGGTAATCGCGGTAGAATAGAAGATTATTTTTAATTTTATAATTTAAGGGAAATAGAGAGAGATTATTAAAGGAATCCGATTTACTATAAAAATATCCCTTTACTTATTAGAAGAGGGCGTCCTTAATCGAGGCCTCTCGAATTCGCTTAGTAATATTCTCGGCGTTAATTAAAGTCTCGGCGCCGAGGGATTCTATAGTAAATATAACTATATCGTCGCTAGCGGCGTCGATACGAGCTTTTACAAATTAGGGTTTACCCTAACCCTAACCCTAACCCTAACCCTAAGGGTCGTTACCGTAAAAAACGTAAAAGTCGTTAAATCGTCCGTTTCTTCGAGAACTATAGTTATTTACCTTAGGGTTACGTAACCCTAACCCTAACCCTAACCCTAACCCTAAGGAGAAGATTTTATAGGTAGCGGATCGGAGGTCTACTACTAGGTTATATAGCTTTAGTACGAGTTAGTAGTTATACTTAATACGTAGGTCTTCCGTCGATAAGGATAGATTAGCGGAGCGATATATAAGTAAGTTTAGCTTAGCTTTTTACCTACTAGGGCGGTATATAATCTCGAAATTAAACCTACTAAGGAACTCGCTTTAGCGAGCTTAGCGGCGGTTAAGTTGCTTAGTAGATATATAGAACTATAGATTACGGTAATTAGTAATAATATAGATAGGTCCTTTATTAGACTAATAGCCTTTTAATTCGGATCTCTAAGACTCGAAGGCCTTAATAATAGTAAGAAGCTTTTTATTATAAATCTCGTAATTATATTCGGTAGATATTATCTTCTTTAAGAAGTAAGCGACGGGCTTCTATATACCGTCGGTATATAACTAAGATATAATACTAGTAGTAATATAATTAGAAGTATTAGTCTCGATTATTACTAGTAGGTCTAGATTATAATAGGCTAATATAGATATAAAGGTAAAAGCGGCCTTAAGCTAGTCGAAGGCGTCTTAGTAAGCCGCTATATATACGAAAGGAGTATCCTTATAAGTCGATAGAACTATAGGCTTTACGATTCGCGCGAAGTTATAAATAAAATAGTAGTAGAAGTTTACGAAGCCGAGGAAGGACTATATATCCTTAACGTTAGTAGAAATAGGCTAGTCGCGTATAGCCTCGATTTTCTCGTCGTTTATATAGATACCGTCGGTACTAATAATAAGGCCTAGGTACTTAACTATTATTATCTCGAACTCCGATTTCGATATATTAGCTCGTAATCCGGCCTTTAGGAGCGTATCTATTACTTAGCGTACGTAATAGCGGTATTCTTCGATAGAGTTAGAATAGATAAGTACGTCGTCTAGGTACGTAGTATAGAATATATTAAGGAAGGGCTAGAGGGCATCGTTAATATATTATTAGAAAGTTAATAGCGCGTTATATAGCCCGAACGGTATAACCTTATATTCGAAGAGGCCGTATCGAGTATAGAAGGCTATTTTCTACTCGTAGCCTAGTTCGATATAGAGTTAGTTAAATACTAAGATAATATCGAGTTTAGTATATACTACTACCTTACTTAACCGATCGAGTATCTCTTAAATAAGAGGGATCGGATATCTATTCTTTACTATAATCTCGTTTAGCTTACGATAGTCTATATAGAACCGTAAACCTCTACCGGGTTTCTTAATAAATAGTACTAGCGAAGAGTACTATAAGGTTAATACTTAAATAAACCTCTTATCGAGGTTATCCTTTAAATAGTTATATAGGACTTCTAATTCCTTATATAATATACCGTAGAGCGGGCTATATATCGTTTCCTTACCTTTAATAATATCGATATAGTAGTTTTACCTAGGTTAATATAGCGGTAGCTTCTTCGTATCTTCTTACGAGAATAATATTAACCTACTATAATAGTACTAAGGGACTTTATCGGTAGGATTAATATACTTCTTCTTAGCTATTTCTTTCTTTATATCTTATAGCGATATAGCGAATACGAATAAATCCTTCTTCTTTATTTACTAGTTAAAGACCTATATACTTATAGGAGCTATAGTTATACCGGCGATATAGATAAGCGGCGGTAATAAACGTTTTAGCGCTAGTCGCGGCGATAGATATAGCGGAGGTAAGAGCGGAGATAAGAACTATATCGATACTAACCGGCGCGTCGGATAGTCGCGCTATATATAATGTCTTTATATTAAGTTGATAAGTTTTACTACGTCGGTATCGTCTAATAGGTTATAAGCTAATTACTACTATTAATAGTATTATATTGCTATAGGCTCGGCGTAAGCTAGCGTATCGTTATCTTCGTAATTAGATAGGCTATAGATACGAACGATAGTATATAAGTCGTTATAGTATTCCTTATAATAGTTAGAGTTAAACTATACTCGGTTAAGCTTCTAGTCGATATAAGGGTTATACTTATTAAGCTATAGGCGGCCGAGAATAATAGGATAGTATCCTAGCGTAGTAAGGTAGAAAGCCCTATATTCGATATAGCTATTAATATTAACGGTCGCTCTAGTATACTAAGTAACGTTAGCTACGAAGCTACCGTCGAAGGTAGTTAATCTACGAGGCTCCTTTAGGTTATAGATAGGGAGTTAGTATTAGTATACGTAATATAAGTCGATAAAAGATAAACCGGTATAACCGTAATTAACTATTACTAATAATTAATATTCGATATCCTACCTTATATCTAGTACGCTAGACTAAGGTTTATTACGAGCCGTTAAAGTATAATATAAGACGAGATATTAATTATCGCCCTTAGGTATAATACTTCCTAATAATACTAATAAACTAATCTTTAAATCTTTCTACTATCGATATCTCTTTCTATAATTAGGGTATAGGTCCTTCGGAAATAACGGTATAGGTAACTCTATCGGTATAGGCTCTTAAACGCGACTTTGTTTAAGAGCTATACTTTTCCCTCCTTATCGCTACTATTAGCGTTCTTATTATTAGTAGGAGGTAGATTAGTCGGATCGGCGGCGGTAGTACTAAAGGCGGAGACGTTAGTATTTAAACGATTACTATAGCCTTAAGCGTAGCGGACGAGCTCTAGATAAGTAGTATTAGAGTAGACGTAGTTACTACTATAGAAGCGGTATAAACTCTCGCGGTAGTAGCGATCTCTCTCTTCGATCGTTACGCGGCGACGATTACCCTAACCCTAACCCTAACCCTAACTCTAAGTAGTAGAGAGGTCTATAGTATCTAGATCGCGGATAGTTATAGTCGTAGTCGTAGTAGTACTAGGGTTATTATTATTATTATTCGCCGAGGTAAATTGCCCTTAGTTATTACGTAGAGCGATATATCCTTATAGAGCGTACTAATTATTAGAGCCGCTAGTATTATTATTACTACGGTTAGTATTCGAGCCTTAGTTAGTAGTATTGCTTAATCCTAGCTTAGTATTATCGCGGCTACTTTCTACGCGATACTAGTAGAGCCGATTATCGATAATAGTTAGTCGTCGGTATAATACTAAGAAGTCGGTAGGCTTATTATATATATTACTAAGCGCTACTTTTAATTCGGAAGACAAGCTACGCTTAAGAGCGTTAACCTAAGCTCGGCTTTTATAACTAAATAAGGCGTTAAGTCGATTAAACTCTATAAGATAGTAAGTAAACTCCTTATTTTTCTACTTTAAGTTGTCTAGCTTATAACTAGTAGTAGCGACCTTATTAGGATCGCCGAAGGTATTAACTAATAGGTTATAGAAGTTATCGAGGTCGTCGAAATCTACGATTACGCCTTATTTATCGTAACGGACGTATAGCTAGACTATCGAGCGGGCTTTGCCGGTAGTACGACTATATATATATATATTAACTAGTCTTATAGTATCGGAAAGCGATTATTATTAATTATTAACTTAATCGTAAGCTTAGTAAGGAAGGGCTTTAGCTTTTTACGGTCTCTATCGTATTTCTCGGAGTCTAGATACTTCTCGCTTTTACTATATCTAGTATAGTTATTATTATCGTCGATACTACGGTTAAATCGAGAACGTCGGAGAGGCTTAGGTTAGTCGCAAAAGATAAAGGGATCGAGAGGTCGACGGAATAGAAGTCGGCTATTATCTAATATAGGTCCTCGACCGATTAGATTATATAATAAAGACGCTTTAGCGTCGCGACGAGCGCGAGCGGCTTATTTACTAGCTCGTCGGGCGATATCTTCTATAGAAGACTATTATTATTATAGGCGAGCGACCTACTAAGCTAGGTTATTACGCTACTATTACGTAATAACTAAGGAGTTGCGTACTAAATCGGCGGCTCGACGCTAGTATTCTACTTTAGTCCGAGCCTATACTAGCTCGCTATTAAGATAAGTATTAGTCTTATAATAAGCTTATTATACCTATTCTAATATCTCTACCTCTTACTAGTATTACTAACGAAGTGTAGCTACTAACTAATATAGCTTAGTTATACGCTAGAAGATATATTTAGCGGCCTCCTACTCGTTTACTCTATTAAAGAACTAATAGAAGTCTTAGAGGCTACTAGGTAGCGGCTATTATAGTACGCTATCGATATTAGCGAGACTAGGTCGTAGACCTTACGGTAGTTATAGTAGTTCTAGTATACCGTTTAACGGGGCCCTAGCTATTTCTATATAGTTAGGCGTATTCGTATATTCTAAGCCGCTACCGCGATCGGTAGGCGGTTTTAAAGGATCTATAGCGAATCGGCGGTATTACTATAGTCGGGTAGCTTACTATACCTAATATAGATTAGTATATAGGTCTGTTAGTACTATCGTATAATAGGGAGCGTAGAAGGGCGATAGCGATCGCCGGCGGCGTAATTCCTTATATAAGCGTACGTAATAGTACCTACGACGTTATCGTAGGTAATAAAGGAACTCGTTATTCTATTAAGATATTAATTAAATAGCTATCTAAATTAATAACGAGTTAAGGAAGGAAAGAAGAAGCTCTTCCGTAGAAGGGGCCTTTTATCCGCTTAGTAGAGGCCGCTTAGCGGAGTCCGTAGGCTTCAGATTACGTAACTTAGATTACGTAACCTTAAGTTACGTAATCTCGAATTTTATATACAAGTCGCTAAGATCGTAATATAAATCGATCTACTATAATAAGGATAGTATTATATATATCCTTACTACCCCTACGCTTAGTAGGTAGAAGGCCTATAATAAAGTCTATTATAAGCTCTACGAATAGCTTCCTAGGAATAGGAAGTAAAGACAACTCGCTAAATAGTAGGTACTTTAGTACTTTAATACGCTAGTATACTACGTAGGTCTATACGTATTCTTTTATATACCGTTTACTATTCGGCTAGTAGTATATACGCGATAGTAGCTCGTACGACCTCTCTATACTATAGTAACTAGTAAGCTTACTATTATAGTATCGCTTTAAAAGCTCTTATCTAATCGATTGTTTAGCGGGGATATAGTATCTGCCCTTAAACTTTAAGTAACCTTTATCGTCGATCGACTAATTGTTATTACTCTTACTAGATCGAGTCGCTCGCCTACTTATAAGCCTATTAATACGTTTAATAGTAAAGGCGTCCCTCTACTAAGCCCGTAATAGCTTATCTATAAACGATTAACTATCCCTATTTACAAGGTTATTTAACAGTACCCTTACTATTAAACGAGGTACGTATTATATATATCTAATAGCACTAGTAGCCGGAACTACTATAACCTCTTCTATAGTACTATCGCTATATAGGCTATTACTATAGATAGCAATGTCTTTAAGCGAGTTATTATAGCTCGAGCGATCTATATCCTTTCTAACGCGTACTAGAAGAACGACAACTCCGCTATAGTATTTATTACCGCCGCGGGGTTCGGAAGTCCGCTTATCCTACACTTACTTATTAATAATACGGGCTATAGCAATCTTATACTATAGGGTTAGAAACAATAAATTAATATACTAGGTCTCGCTATCGTAATTAGGTCGTCTCGATAGGCTATTAGTAGGGTTACTTACGCCTAGCCGATATAATATATTAAAATTAAACCTAGCGAGGTAGACGGCCTATCTAGCCTATCGACCTATAACCCTAGTAACCTTAGTAATACTACGGAGGTTGTTATAGTCTATATAGACCTATATTGTATATTAGGCCCTATCGAGGTAGTGCCTCTTATACATAAAGGCCTCGATAAATTATAATAGCTAAGAGCTCTTACTTGTAGGTTTCGTAGCGACGCTTAGCACTAATTATCTTTCTTAAGAAGAAGGCAATCGGGTACTAATAATAGTCTTTATTAGACTGCTAAGATATAATAGCCGAGACAGCAAACTGCGAAGCGTTAGTCTTAATACAAATTAGTTTACTTAGTACGAAATAGTATAGTAAGGGGACTTTAGTAAAGCGTTGCTTTAGACCGTTTAAGCGGCTTATGCTCTATTAGTCTATTTGAACTCTCTAGTTAGGTTAGCCTTCGTTTTAGTAAGCTTAGTTAATAGCATTACATGCCTCGAATAGCCCTTAATAAACCGGCGGTAGAAGTTAGCAAAACCGAGGAATAACTAAAGCTCTTTAATAGACGTAGGAACAGGCTATTTAGTAATTGTTTTAATCCGGTTAGGGTTAGCCTTAATACCCTCGGTTAATACGAGGAAGCTAAGGAAGGCTACTTCCTTAGCAGTAAAGGTGCATTTAGAAGGCTTATAATATAGGCTATAGGCTCGTAGGCGGTCGAGGACCTTACGTACTATAGCCTAGTACTCTACAATATTAGGTAAATAGATATAAACTAGGATGTTATCTAGGTAAACTATATAGAGGTAGTCTAATAGGCCTAATAGGGCCTAATTAATATAGGACTAGAATATAGTAGGGGTATTAGCTAAGCCGAATAGTATAACTAAGTACTCGAAATAGCTATAATAGGTATAGAAGGCTGTTTTCTATTTATCGCCCTTACGAATATAGATACGATAGTACGTATCCTTAATGTCTAATATAGTATAGAAATAGGCGCTAGAAAGGCAATCGAGGGTCTTATTAATAAGCGGAAGTAGATAGCGGTCTTTAATAGTAACAGCGTTAAGCCTACGATAGTTAACGTATAGACGTAGGCTACTATCCTTCTTTAGTACGAATAGGATAGGTACACTAGTAGGGCTATTACTATACTAAATTCGACTATTAGCTAGGTTCTTATCTAGGTACTTACGCAATATAGCAAGCTCTCGCTTACTAAGATTATAGAGGGGCCTAAAGGGGACCTCTTTGCCCTCTATAATATTAATCTTGTAATCCGTCTCTTTAAATATAAGTAATATCGATACTAGGTAGTATTTAAATATATTAATATAGGTCTCTCGAATAGGCTAAGGTATGCGAGCAAGCTAATTAGGATCTATACTATCGGGGGGCATAGGTTTATCGTTATTACTACCGAGTAGGTCGGTAGTCGGATTAGCTAAGGCAGAGACTAGTATTAGGTTACTAATAAATAGGACCCTAATATCGTTAGGACACTCGCTAACGTCGATATACTTAATATCCTCTTTCCTAGCGATTCTAAATCGCTATTATTAACTGCCTAAGTCTATAGCGATAGCATAGTACTTAAGAATAGGGTTGCTAATAATAATAGTAGCTCCCCTATATAGGTTGTCTATATCTACTACGTAGGTAGTAAAGTCTAGTAGGCGCTCGTTACCGAGGTCGTCTCTTAGAACTATATAAATATAGTAGGCTCTATAGGTTAAGTGCCGAGCGTTATTAAACTAAGCAAGGGTTAGTAGGTTAGTCCTAGGCAGTTATCGAAGGTCTAATTACTTAGCTAGGCGATAGCTAATAAGGGTACTAACTGAATTTCCTAGATCTAGTATAACCTTAGTCTTATAATTAGTGCTATACGAGTCCGATACGAGACAGGTGCGTATAATAGCTAGTATAATGTTAATAGTCTTACGCCGTATAAGGCTAATAGTTAGTGCGGCGCTTATTCTTTTTTTAACTAATTAAAAGAGCCGATAGGGGTAGTATTAGCGGCTAAAAGGTACTTCCTATACTTAGCGGAAGTACGGTTAATTCGGGCCTAGTCCTTAGGTTTGTTATATTAGCCTAGTAGGTAGCTAGTGCTATTATAGTTAAAGCATTTGAATCCGGTAGGGGGATTACTATAGCCGCTATTACTACTATTATTAGTTAAGCGATTAGTATTATAGGGATACGAGCCCCTTCTACGGCCCCTATTACGGCCTCCTCTATATAGCCGCTAGCTACGGCCTCTTCTACGGTCGTTACTATTCCTATTATTAGTATTATTGTCCTAGTAGGAACCTTAGTTTCCTCCGTAGCTATAGTTGCTACGATTAGTACTAGTTAGTCGGATCCTCGATTATAGTCGTTACTAGAGCTAGATAGCTCGTTCGGCTGTTTCTACTTCGACTATAAATTAAATGCGTATTAGGTTCGCTTATTCGAATATACGGCGGCGGTCTAATTTAAGGACTAATTCCTATCTTAATTTAGGGCGTATTTCCGAGATCTATATAGAATTAGTCTTAGCCGGAAGGTTATCCTCGAGGGTCTTTAAATAGGCCTTAAATAAGCGAGCCAATTAATTAGTCTTCTATTTAGCTCGAAGATATAGGTCCTAAGTATATTATTGCCTTAGTATAGGGTTTCTAAGGGTATCTAGTATAATAGTTTTGTAGGTCTGCTACTAAATAGCAGTCTAGTTACTAAGGGAGTCGAAATAGTTATCCTATATACGCTTTAGGTCGCTATTAATGTACTATATAGCGTAGACAACTAATAAATAGTCGTCTAGAAGAGCCCTCGGTATATTTCGTTAGTTAAGCTCGCAATTACGTATATAGTTATTATATTGCTTACGACTAGAGCCGTTAAATACGGTATAGTCCTTAAGTTTAGCATCCTTCTTTTAGATAGGTAGTAAAGAAGGTCCTACTATAGGTTTAGTAGTAGTCGTTAGGGCTTCCTAAAGGCGACGGAGCTCGAGGAGGTTATCCTTTAGCTACTATTCTTAACGTAGGGCAGTAAGCCTGTTTTAGGTAGCTTCTTAAAGTCTCCCTAATAGTTAAGGGCTAAAGGCTAGTTAGCTATATCGACGGTTAATAATATTGCTAAGAATATCGTTAATAGGCAACGAGGGGTTATCCCCTTCGATTATAGGTTCTTCGGTAGGCCCTCTAGTAGGCTCTTTAGTAGGAGGCACTTTAGTAGGTGCTTTAGTAGGCACTTTAATAGGCACTTTAGTAGGTACTATACTACTAGCGTTATCGTTACTAGCGCTACTAGCGGTAGTACGGTTATTATTGCTTCGTAATAAACCGGCTATTATAATAAGGGGTAATACTAATAATATATTATAGGCCCCTATAGTACGGACGTAGCGGAATTAGCGAGTATCGGTCTAGTACAATTAACTTAGTATAATAGGCTATATAGAAGGCCTTGCTTAATAATTATTACGGTTGTTTTAGTAGAGTAGTACGTATAGATCCCGTTCTTCGGGCGTAATATAGTTAAATCGATAGTTTTCGTAGCTATACCGCTAAAAGCTTGAAATAAGGACTATCTAGCTACTACCCTTAAAGGGTAGATCGAATACTATATAAGAAGGGTTATATTAGTAGGTAGATAGGGTAGTAGTAGGTACGAGTAGTATTCGATAAGGAGCTAGGAGAAGAGGGAGGAAGGTAGGCAAGTTAGCCTATTACTAAGCGCTAAGCCCTACCTAAGGCATCGAGACCCTAGCTTTACTCGAGCCCGGTTATATACTAATTACGCAATTACGTATAACCTCTTTAGTCCTAACAGAGGTAGAATATTATATACTAAGTTAAACGGCGTAGTTACTATTAGCGAGATACGATATTACTAACCTTTAAGGTATCGCTCTTACTAATAAGTCGTGCTTTGCTAATAAGCTAAAAGAGTATATAAAGGCTCTATAGGCGGCTCTAGAATAGAGGTAAATTAATAGTCTTAAGAGTAGTAGAAGCCCCCTTTATTAGGCGACTATTCGAGCCTCTAAATAGCCCTTAAGCTATAATCCTCGTATAGTCTTAAAGGTAGGCTATTGCTACGAATAGACTATATATTATAGTATAGTATAAACCCTAGTAAGTAAGATAGTATTAGGACTAAAGAGGTTATACGTAATTAGTATATAACTAGGCCGAGTAAAGCTAGGGTCTTAGTGCCTTAGGCAGGGCTTGGCGCTTAGTAATAGGCTAACTTGCCCGCCTTCCTCCCTCTCTTACTAGCTCTTTATCGAATACTACTCGTATCTACTACTACCCTATCTACCTGCTAATATACCCTTCTTATAGATAGGCGAAAGCAAATGCCCTTAAGATAGCCTTAATATTCTTAGCAAAAGCCTTAAGAATATTCTAAGCCTTCTTCGACCTCTTAAATAAGTTAAGTATATATACCGCTTCGTAGAGCGTATCGCTATAGAACGGTAGGTACGAGTCCTTCTAATTATTATCCTAGTCGCTAATATATAGCTATATACCGTACGAGTCGTAGAATATATAGATTATATACTTAGTAAGTAGATTATTAGTAAGTCGGTCGTAGAGCGCTCTTATTATCGCGTAGGTATCGGTTTAGAGAGAATTCTAGCGCTTAAGGTCGCTATTAATAAAGGGCGCTACCTGCTTAGTTATCTGCCTCGCGAGGGCTATAGCGTTAGCGTTAAAGTTCTTTATATCTAGTAGGTTATAGAAGAACGAGCTAGATACTATATTCGCTAATAGATTATAGAAGCTAGTACTACTACGACTTTTACTCTCGTCGGCGCTAAAGTTAAGGTCTTAAAGCATATTAAATACCGCTTATATATTCTTTTTAACTTCCGCTCGCCGGCGTACCTTATTAATATAATCTATTACTTTATCGTAACTCGGAGGGTTATAATTAGCGTCGAAGGTATATAAGGCCTTGCGCTATTCGGGGTAGAATCTCGCGTCTACTTTATTAAATAGTCTCCTACTATATAAAATAGCCTTAATAATAGCTAGGTCGCGTACCTACTTAGGCTTAGCGATACTAAATAGAAGTGTACGTTACTTCTTACGTAGTAGTAGGTCGGCTTTATTATTAGATTAGTAAGACCTTATATAGTCTAAATACTACTAATACTTCTTTAGGTGCTTCTACTTACGCGATAGGCTTCCCTCTAGTACTATTCCTTTCTTACTCTTATACTAGATATAGCGTATAAATTTGCCTATAAAGTCGGTCTTAATATAGGAGAAGTTAAGTTTATCTAAGTACTTTAGTAGAGGCATCTTAAAAGTTAGAATTCTAAGATTCGTAGAATTACTAGAAATACGGAAAACGGAGAATCTAATAGGTAAAATAGGTAGGAAGAACGATAATAATTCTCTCTTAATAATAGCTATCGAACTATCCGGTTTATAGATAGATTAGACTATATTAGTAGCAATACCTCTAACTATAACCCTACGATTGCTAGTTACTAGGCTACCCTAAGCGATATAGTATCTCTAGTAATATTACTATAATAATATCTCGGAAGACCTATATAAGTACCTTCTACGCTAAATTATACTTAATTAAGCTCCTTCTAATCTTAAGAGGTAGATCTATAAAGGAATAGGCCTCTAAAGGCGTAGGAAATACACTATACTAGTATCTAAGGCGTTCGCTTACTTCTAGCTAGTATAAGATAAGGTCTATATAGAGGCCTTAGATATAGATATTATTATAAATAGGTTGCTAACCGTTAGTATAATGCTAACGTTGCTATTGACCGACAAAGTGTTATTAACAGCACCCCTAGATGTATCAGTCTTACGAACCGGCGAACGGGGCTCGGGATAATCATAGCTACTGTACGTAGCCTACGGAGCAAGAATCTGGATAGGCTTGTTTGATAGACATTGGACGTGCGGTGATGCGGAAGGAAAGGCTCACATACAGCCGTTTTCGTGGCAAGCAGACGCAATACTGCACTTACAGGAGGGCGACTTTCACTGCTCACGCTGAAGACTGAAGTTGGCAAGAATGCGGCTCTGGGAAGCATGCCAGAAGCATCTCGAGCTTCCAACTTCCTGGGCGGGCAAAAAAAGGTTGTTCTGCCTTCCTAGCTGCACGTGCTTGGTAGCCAGCCGTTCATTGATAGCCAACATAGACGTACACAAGGCTAATAAAAGCGGCCAGCAACAATGTCGTAGTAAATTCCTGTACATTCTTTTCCGCCCACTGGCATCGCCCTTTCGAGGAAGCATCACTATGCGCCTTTTCCTACTTCCCGTGTCGACGCGGCGCACTCTCATCTATTGCGAGCGCATCCAAGAACACCTCTCGCCCACCAAGCCACCTTTGCAAGAGCGCATAATCAACAAAGCCTCGACCACCTGGGCTGCATGGGAAAGGGCGGACAAGGGTTGGCAGAAGAAGCTCACAGTCTACGGCAACCAAATCTTCAAGCGCATCCCCTTTGAAGAATGGGGCCTCAAAACAATCCCGCCGGCCACCAAGAAGCGTCTGCAAGACGTCGACAATGGCAAATTGAAGGTCGACTGCTACTTCCCAGGCGCATTTCTGAAGGAGAGCAAGGTATTGGCACTCTTGCAAAGACTAGCTACCGAGCGACAGGCTTTGCATAGGAAGCGCATGTGGCAGTGTATAATCTGCGCTCCGTTCACCATTCCATTCGCCCTCGTGCCAGTGTAAGACAGTCGCAGCCACGACAGGACCTTGCCGCTGATGACGAGCACGCTGACATGTGTCTTAGGATACCTAACATTCCATTTTTCTACCTTGTATTCCGTGCTTGGTCGCACTACAAAGCTTTATATGGAGGCAAGATGCTAGAGCACTTGACCGCGCACAATCACATCAACACTGTGGCATCAGCAAAGATGGACGAGATGTACGCCGTCGGACTCATTTCGCCATCGCGAGAAGCTACCCGCGAAGCTACAGTGCCCACCCGCGATGAGATCGAGCAGATTGCGAAGATTGTCGAAACACAAACGGAAGGGGGCAGGGAAGATGCCATGCTTCTTCAGAAATGGAATGGCAAACTGCTTGCAGAAGGCTTCAAACTTCCTGGAATGGAGATTGAGATAGAAAGAGCAGTGGAGCAGGTCGAGAAGGATATAAAATCGAAGCATGAATTGATTGAGGAGAAGCAGGAGCTGCAAGGTGCTTCTGAGAAAATCGCCGATGTGAAGATTCAGGAGACAAAGAGATGATGATGATGATTAACGAGAACACAGCACAAGTGGGCGTTCTTTTTGAAACAGCGCGGCGTTCGCAGAGGTTCGGGTATAGACTTGGATACACCACGCTTATTGAAATGTGTACAGAAGCAGCGGCAGCGGCAGCGATGTTGCATGATGCTTGAACACATCACTGACGCAGCCCCGATCGATGTTGTTCAGCGATGCAGCATCATGGAGGAGTGATCGTACGTGCAGATCGAGGCTCGACAGTATAGCAAGCAGACGCACTATACTGGAGGTCATCGCACCTCACCTCACCTCACCTCACCTCACCGGTATTTGACGAAATCACGTGTGATCGTGGATTATTCTGCCAGCCGTACGCGTCTTGGATAAAAGTTCAGTGTTTGCAGAGTCGCCCGGGGCCGAGGACGAGAGCATCGGAAGCTCGACTTCACCCCACTTCGACTTCCACTTGTGCCGCCTAATACCTGCGACCAACAAGGCACCGTTCGGTTATGGTAGCAATTGCAACGATTGCCGCACCAAAGCAGAATGGTCCCGGGTAGTGAACAAGGAAACTGTAAAGCGGGACCGCATAGCTCCTCGACTCAGGCCATCTCTGTCAGTTGCTGGTGCAGTGCACAAGGTAAAAGTAAGCTATTTTACTTTCTCTTCCTCCTGTCATCTTTAGTATTGCTACACTTCAACATTCCTCTCCATCCAAGCTCAAGAAACAGCAAACATACCTCAGCAAACCAACCCATCACCATGCCCGGCCGCCTCCAAGACCGCATAGCCATCATAACCGGCTCCTCCTCCGGCATAGGCCGAGCAACAGCCTTCGCCATGTCATCCGAAGGCGCAAAAATCGTCTGTTCCGACCTGCAAGAAGGCAGTTGGCGCACCGACTCACCCCCCGAAGACGAAATGAATGGCCCAACACACGAAAGAATCAACTCCCGCGGCGGCAAAGCGATTTTCGTAAAAACAGACGTCACAGATCCCGATCAAATGCAAGCTTTGATCAAAACTGCCGTGCAGGAGTTTGGGAGGTTGGATATCATGGTAAATTCCCCAATCCCAAACACCAAAATCAAGAGATTTATTTATTTTTTTTCTTTCCCTAAACACATATACTAAAAAAAAAACACACACACACACAGGTCAACAACGCCGGCTTCGCCCTCGAATCCCGCACTCCAGCACCCATCTGGGAAACCCCCATCGAAACCTACCAGCAAACAATAAACGCCAACGTCCACGGAGTCTTTTACGGCACGAAATTCGCCTCCGCGCAAATGATCACCCAAACCCCGCTGGCAAGCGGCGATAGAGGCTGGATATTAAACGCCGCGTCAGTCTACGGCCTCGTGGGGACGGCTTCCGCACCGGCATACTGTACATCGAAAGGTGCCGTGGCGAATTTGACGCGAGCGGCGGCGTTGGATTGTGCGCCGTGGAGGGTGCATGTGAATGCGGTGAATCCCGGGTATGTGGCGACGCATATGACGGATGTGATTTTTGGGGATGAGGGGGTGAGGGGGCAGGTGGAGGCTTTGCATCCGTTTCGCGGCATGGGGAGGCCGGAGGATGTTGCGAAGGCGTATGTGTTTTTGGCGAGTGATGATGCGCAGTGGATGACGGGGGTGAATATGCCTGTGGATGGAGGGTTTTTGGCGAGGTGATGAAGGTATTGAAGGAAGAAGCACGGCGATGGAAAAGGCTTTCTTCTGAAGAAAGATTACTACTATTCGTTTGATGATTTTTTGTTTGCTGTACATGACATGACGTCCTCTTCTCACTTTTTTTCCTTTTCCACACACACACACACACACACACACACACACTAACAATAGTAGCCGCAGTTCATCTCTGGTTGATGTAGTCATTTGCATTACTGATGAGCAGTTTTCGTTTGCGCCTTTCAAACCACCTTTCCCCTTCCCATATATCCCACTCCAGTAAATGCGATCATCTCAGATTCCACAAAAGTCAAATCATGCAAGTACGTTCGTGATAAACGCCGCCACTCTTGCTTGCTAGACAAGACAATGCAATTATAGTTGTCCACTGAGAATGGCCTCAGTCGCGCTGCCAATGTACTGGCGTTTGGCATCCATGCTGACACCGAACCTCCTCTCCAATTCTGCCTTGATGCTCTTCTTCGTAACACTCATGAGATCCGCAGTGCTGAGGATCTGTCGGATCTCGGCCAGGATGGCATCATCACTAGGGAGATCCGCCATGTCGATATCAGTTGCAGAGAGCGCCCGTGGCATGCCCTTGCCCATGCCCATGCCATTATCAGAGTATGCCAGCGACATGCGCGATGCATTGGAATACATCTGTGGCACAGTGAGTTGGCTCATATGATGCGTGGCCTGCTGGTAACCATATTCAGACGCAGCAGGATGCCAGCTCTTGGTAGCATAGCTGATGCCAGAGATCTCGGAGCGAGTGTCGTCCCGTTGTGTCTGTGCATCCCATAGCTCGGCCTGGTACTCTTCCCACTTCTTCTTGGGAATGCTGTCTGGGTCGAACTTGCCTTCGTCGCTAACAATGACCTGCTTTCCTTTCTCGCCAGTGACCATACGTGTGTTACCCCAAGAGAAGTCGTCCATGTGCCAGAACGCAATAAGTGGCAGAAAGAAGGAGAAGACTGGGGTAGCAAGCATGTAGATGATCATCCAGCCCACCATTTCCCATTTGCGGCGCAAGATGAAAATGATCGCTTGGAGACCGTAGATGGCACCCAGGAGAATGAAAGCGGTGATCGGAACAGTACTTGGGTTTCTCGCCACCTCCACAATCAGATAGATAATGTAGCCGACGATGACCGGCTGGACAATGGTCGAGAGCAGATCCAGGAAAACGACGAATCTCATACTGAAACAGCAGAAACCGCAGAGTTGTGAGAGCGGGATGACCTCGATCAAGTTGTGCACGGTAGAGTTGATCCATCGTCGACGTTGCGACATGAACACAGCCCAGCTGTCAGGTGCGATCGTCCAGGCATGAGCACGCATGATATACTTCGTCTTGTACTTGGAGTGGTACTTCATAAGCAGAGTCGTCAGATATCTGTCCTCTCCAAGGTGCAGAAGGTTCTTCATGTGGAGTGTGTCGACGCGAACTTCGGAGTAGTCATTCACGATCTCGCGAGAGACGAAGAGTGGCTTTCCAGTTTCCGCAGCACGGATTCGGTACATCGAGAAACAACCTGGCAGACAAGTTACGGATCCGAAGAGAGATTCGAAGGCCTTGGTGAGATTGTGTGAAATGTAGTATTCGTAGACTTGCATCATGGTGATCATGGATGCCTTCGCGTTGGTAAGTGCTGTCTCACCGCAGACAGCGATGAGCTTGGTGTCGTTCACAAACGCCGAGACGAAGCGCGTCGCTGAATCGGGAGCCACGACTGTATCTGCATCGATTTGCAGCAAGAATTCGTAGAAGGTCGGATTCACTCCGATCACGTTCCGAATCTGATGGTGCATCTCCAGCTCGAGCGGCGTCATGGGCATGTTGTAGTGGACACGGTTCAGGAAGCGCATCAGAATCATCTGGGAGTCGCGCTTGCCTCGGTTACCAGGTCTTGATACCTCAGACGGCTTGCCAACCTTGACGATGACAATGAATGGCACGATATGGCCTTGCGCTTCGTAAAGTCCGGAGTAGACCTTGCCCATATTGTGTTGCTTGAGACCCTCTCCAAGAGACTCAAAGCTGAGCGGCTCGGGGTCGATGGTCTCAGGAACGCCCAGAATGTCGAGAACGATGCGAGGTGTGGGGCGGTCGTTGCCCTGACCGATGATCATGCCATCGCAAACGACGAAGAGTAGTTTGCGCTTATCATCGTACCGCATTCGAGCTGCAGAATCTATTGCACGTCGAAGCGAGTCTTCGTCTTCCGTGTAGGCCGGGACCGTGCAGATAATAAACTTGTCGAGGTTTTCGGGCACATTCTTCTTTCCGAATTGCAGGGCAGCCAAAAACTTGAAGCATATCACAGATACCAGTAGCAGCGAAATTGCAAGCAAGATGTACTTGGCGAACTGGCACTGCGGACTGCTTCGAGTGTCCACGTTGCCCACGTAGAAGAGATTATCCATGCACGTCTGCATACGTGCTCGGAGACCCGCATCCAGCTTCAAGGCCTCCCAGTACTTTGTGACGTCTTGTCCGGATCGCTGCTGGAACAGATCGACCACCGTGTCATCCATGAAGTTCGAGTTGGGCGGAGTGCTGGGTCTGTCGACGCCTGGAGGATACTGGGGAGCTCGGCCGCCCGCTATGTAGTCGGTGAAATCATAGACGCGACCATTGATGTGGGCTACGTAGTTCGACTTGTCCGCCAGGGTCTTCAGGTACTGAGGAGAGTAGCCGACATTGCCCTTCCAATAGTGGCCTTGGAGGAAGATCATCTGCTCGATAAACCAAGCCGGTCGAGAATCATTTGTAGCCCATCGGAAGTCATGGTACTGCGCATTGTTGTCCGTGGCACTAATCGCATTTGTGGAACCGCTGTAGTTGTATGTCACGTAGCTTAGCTGCACGGCGGGATCGATACCAGATTCGTTGCGGCCCTGACACATGGCAGATACCTGTACAGGAAAGAGATTGGTCGAATCTGTTCCGGCGTATTTCTTGAGAGCGGAGGCCGGTACGATCGAAGGGTAGTGAGTGGGTATGAAAGCGCTGAGGTCGAAGACAACCCCACGGATAGCAATGTAGGCCGTCTTGCCATTTTTGCCGTTATACGACGAGAGCTCTTCCAGACTGTAGACGTGCTGTGTGGGGCAGATGATCCGAGGAAAGCCAACCATGAAGAAGACCACAAATGCACAAGAGAGCCAAATGATCAGATTGATGGCCAGCTTTTCTCTCCAGGCCATACGGACATCCTTTCTAGGCATACGACCGATATACCTGATAGCGAAATCGGGGACCCACCAAGTGAGAACGTACACGAGGATCAGCCATCTGACACGGCTGCCAGATAGTGGCTTCTCTTCGATCGCGGCAGCCTTGATTTCGTTCCCTTTCTCGAGCATTTGGGACCGGGTTTCGAGGTTGCGGAACATGTCGCCTTCACGGAAAGCTGAAGCACCAGCCTCACTCTTAGCATCGAGGTCTCTGCTTCCAAAATATCCAGCGGCCTTGTCGTCGAGGTATCCCGATCCTGGAGTCTGCAAAAGCTGAACTTTTGAGTCGCCAAATGCTCTCTTCGCATCAATTGGCGTCAGCATACCAGAATTACCGTATCCATCATCGCCGAGTGGAACTGGAATTTCTCCTAGCTCAGGAGCACTTGTGATCTGTCGCCAGCATCGCTCGCTCAGGAACACACCTGTGCTTCCGACCCTGGCTTCATTACTTGGCCAGTTCTTGTCATCCAATATCATCTCGGATTTCTCCCTCTCGGTGCCCACGACAGATACTTCGCCCTCGGCAGTACCGAGGAATTCACCGAAAGGCATAAATATGCTGAAGTCGGCATTCTTGAGTCGCTGGCAAATTTCAGCGATTCCAAGAGTCTGAATCTGGGTGCGGACGCATTTGCTGTCGAATTGGTTTGCGATACGTCTGTCATTCGGCTTCAAACAGAAGAAGAAATACGAGTTGGTGTTGGATGCGGTGAGTGATTTGGTGATGTTCTCCAAGGATGAGAGGAATTGCGCGGCGGCTCCTTGCTGCGCATCGAGGCCAGGTTTGGGGAGACGAGAAAAGCTCTTCGTTCCCTCGTCGCTGCTCTTGTCTGCGTCGTCATCGAAGACACCGCGCTGCGGTCTTTGAGGGCGTCCGCCTTTTCGCTTTGCCATGCTGGGCATGCGAGATGGTTTCGATGCCACTGAAGCCTGGGTTACGGCGTTGCGGTCCCTTGGATGCACGACCTTGTTGAGCGCTTCCTGACCGAAAAGCTCGGCTACGAAGGGACTCGTCGAGGAGTTAACAAGGTTCATCAGGTCGCCCGAGATGACTTCGCCATTCTCCTCGAGAAGGCCTCCGACGGGGTACTCCACTTCACCAGCAAAGTGCTTCACGGTGAAGCCCGCTGAAGCATTGGGGGTTGCGAAGTTGTTGCCAGGCAGGGTAATAGTCGAGCTTCCGACCTCAATGGCTGGGTTCTTCCCTTCGAAACGCTTGCGCAGCGACTCCAGCAGCTGCAGATCTGTCCGACCGCGTCTCATTTGATCATCCAGTATACTGAGCAAACCGTTGCCGGACTTGAGCAGACCCTTGACGGCATCTACATTATCAAAGTAGCTTGTGGCTGGAACTTGCACTTCTTCCGTCTCCAAGAGATCGGCTTTCCGTTCGAAGAAGCTTTGCAGACAGAAGTTGTACAAGGATTCGTTGGCCGCATTGTTGAGCAGCTGATCAAGCACGCTGCCCGTAGAAGAGGTCTGCGCGAAACCTGGGAAGTCCACGATGGCAATCGTGTTGGCAACCGACTCCTCGATCGCGCAGGTCTTCTGGTTTATTTTCTCCATGACAAGAGCAACCAGAAGACTGTACAGCGTTCGGGCAAGCTCGTCGGCGTTTTCGCGGGCGCCCTTCGGATCCAACATGATTGTGACACGTTCGCGGTGAAGAATCTTGGTGCGGTATCCCAGTGACTGTTCAAGCACCTTGTCGCTGACTCCCAAGAAGGCCGCGACTGCAGCCAAAGTTTCCTTGTTCTTGACCACTGTAATCTCCTCGCCACCTTCTGCGCCGTAGCCGCCACTCTCATCGGGAGCTGGTGTGGTTGCCTGAGATGTCATGAACTCGAGCTGACCAATGTGCAAGATGGCGGCCAGAATCTCGCAAAGATGTGCAATCTCCTCCCTAGGGAATTCAAGCTTCCTCAGTGCGGTCTTGAAGTGCTGGAATCCCTCGGCATCATTGATGCCGACCTTCAGCTGGGATGGATGACCCAGATAGCGCCATCGCTTCGCGCTGCTTCCCATGGAGGTTCTGTTGGCCACTCCAGAATGAGATCCCAGCTCTAGGCCGAGGTGCTCCTTCTCTGCTGGCGAAGTACCGGCAAGGAGGTAGTACAGGACGTGGAAATTTCGCTCGCCGGGGGGAACGGAGGCCACACGGCTTCGTTCCAGTCTGTGATCCAGCACTTTGCCGCCAATAAGCGTGGGGTGTAATGAGGACGTGGTGTCATACTGCAGTTCGAAGAACAAGCCAGCCTTTGATGCAGTTGGTGTTGTGACCGACTTGGTAGTGGTGAGGGTGTCGAAGACGAAGGCGGCGAAAGACAGCTTCTTGGATAAGGGAGTGGAGGAATATTGGAGGAGGGACGAGAGCAGGTGGGACCTTATTGTGGTCTTGCCTGTGCCAGACTCGCCACTGCGCGCGCGCGAATCACGTTAGCATTCAAGCGATATTCATGTATACTCGGCGAGACTCACAGGAAGACAGCAGCCTGGTTTTCTTGCCTACTTCCCAGTCTCGTCCACATTCGGCTCGCAAGCTCTTCTGCAGCGCCCATAGCGCTTCCCTCCTTTCCGCCATTTGGACCCTTGGCAGATGATGTGTATGTATTCACGGAGATGTAGCCTTGCGACGATAAGGTGGTAATGGGTAGATGGCTGTGAAAGCGCGATGCAATGTGAGATGTGATATTGGTATCGCTCATGGAATGGGCAGGCAAGCCGGCCAGATTCTGCTGATTAGTGGGCGCGGAGGCCATACTGTGTATTTTAGTCGGCCAGGCGGCCTCCTGGAGCGGTGGGAGCAGCGCAGAGTGCGGGTAGCGAGGATAACGAGGGTCGGGTGGCTCGCGAGGCAGAGGCGTGAAGTGAAGCAGGCAGTGGCAGTGGCAGTCGCGATCGATCGAAATGAAAGCAGGAGTGCGAGTGCGAGAAGTCACGAGGCAAATGGAGAGATTGGACGTTTCGCTAAGCGGTCGAGCGCTGGTACCACGGTTGAGGCGCTCGTGCCGTATTTCCAAGGCAGGCTATTCAGGCAGCGAACGATGGTATAACGACTGACAAAAGGACAAGGTGGAGAAGCAAGAGCGAGAGCAAGAGCAAGAGCAAGAGCAAGAGCAAGAGCAAGAGCAAGAGCAAGAGCAAGAGCAAGAGCAAGACCGGGCAGAATGGCTGGCGGGCGCGGCGCTGGCGTGAAGGCTGAGGTGCAATGCAATCCCTGCACGCGCCACCTGTCTGTACCTGTACCTGACTACCTGTGCCTACTCATTCTTACATCGAAAATGGCGTCTCGCTGGTAATAATAGTGCTTTTATTAGTGCTGGCACACCCAAATTCACTGGGAGCATCTGACATAATGCCGTGTAGACCCAAGCGTCTATCGTACTCGCTCGCGCTTAGGCCCTATCTACTTATAATAGGTTATAGCGTAAACTAAGAGATTATAATAACCTTATAAGCGGCTTAGATTATAGCGACTTATAATCGGTTATCTATAAGACAGTGCTAGGTATTAAGATCTATATAATAAGCCTCCGGCTCGGTAGCTATACTCTACCTCTTTATAGTAGGCTATATAGCTTCTAGTAGTATTTATAATAATATCGATAACGGCGTAGTAGGTAGTAAATCGGCGGGCGAAGGGCAGAGAGGACGAGTGCTTCGGCGAGTATAGTTTATAGTATAGTTACTATATAAATATATAGTTAGTCGAGTAGCTAGTCTCTTAGTTTAAAGCTATTCGAATACTAGCAAATATAGTCTCTTAATCGACGGATTCTTAGCCCTCTTAGGCTTTATTAAAGATACCTTCTTTAAAGGCAAAGGCGACTCGGAAGCGTATAGCGACTATAATACCTATTAATAAAGATAGGTAGCGTAAAGCGCTACAATAGTAGACTTAAGAGCAGACCGAGTACTTCCTCGACTAGTTAAACGAGTTTAAGAAGATTAGCCGTAGCACTAATACTAATAACTTCTAGTTAGGTAACCTCCGAGACCTAGCTACGTTAATAAATAAGAAATATAGTACCGAGCGTACTATAGACTATCTAAATAGTAAAGAATAAGTAGTCGTTAATTAAGAAGGACTAGAGTATATAGATTACTTACCTAAAGTATATAAGTAGCTAGAATAGTATGCCTCTAACCGCCGAGTCGGACGTAGAAGACGCCTATTTCGACGAGAATCTAAGGTATACTTCCTTCTATAATAAATTGCTAGAGTACTTCGATATTATAGACGAATTAATCGGCTTAGAGGTAGCTATAGGCGATTATATAGCGACTAACGAGGCTCTCGGTAAAGAAAGCGAGGATAAGGGTAGTAAGGGTAAAGAATCGGAGGTTAAGGTTATAGCGGAAGGCGCGGCTTCCGCGCCCTTTACGAAAGAGCAATTAATAGTATTACGCGCTACTAAGGCGGCGGAAAAGTATTAAAAGAAGATATAAAAGGAGGCCGATCGGGTTTATAAGAAGGCGGAGGATATAAACGAGAAGAATCTAACTATTATAAAGTCGTTATAGTAGGTCTTATAAGGGTTAGTAGCTAAGTAGTAAGAATGTATACGAAACTTTAAACTAAACTAAAGGGAGCACTAAATTAATATAGCTACTATCTACATAAGACGAACTGCAAAGAAAGGAAGAAGGGTGCCTTAGAGGGAGAGCCCCTTCCTTAGTATTCCGCCCTACAGCCGTCTAGCGCGTCCGACGCGTAAGCGTAAGTACGTATATCCTACTTGTCCGCTATCTCGCAGCGCCTTTGTCTCCTAGCTAACTAGCGTAGCGCGCGTACGCGAACTCGTTTAACCGCTCTTAAGTAAATATGTTTCTCCTAGCTCTTCCCTACCTTCCGGTTCCTTCCTACTACTCGGATCTGTCCTACGACTCTATATATCTCGCTTGCTATCGTCCGTATATACGTGCGCGTAGTTTAGTGCAGTCCCGTCGTTCGTATGTTAATATATAACGTATTGTTCTGCTATATACGGCCTCCGCGGGAGTCCCTAAGATATTACGTTATACGGCTAAGTAGGCGACCTAGGCGTACTAGGCGTACTAGGCGTACTAGGCGTACTAGGCGTACTAGGCGTACTAGGCGTACTAGGCGTACTAGGCGTACTAGGCGACCTAGGCTAACTAGGCGACCTGCTTCGCTAGGGGCCCCTACTACTAAGGCAACTTAAATCCGATATTACTTTATAGTATAGCGGCTAGCTTATAGGACTTGTCGGTGCTTTCTAGGCAGCTACTATAATAGTAGCCCCCCCCTCGTTCTACGCGAAGTTCCTACGACGCTAAAGGAGGTCCGTATATAATAGGTACTAGTATTCTTATCCTAGTTCGGGTCGGAGACCTTAATCTAAATTCTATTCGTACGCTTCTCGGAGAAAATGTTCCGGGATAGCTCCTTCTATTGTCGTATAGTCGGTGTAGTCTTATAGGAATTCCTCGATTGCTTCGCGGGCGAAGATAATATAGCGTAGAGGTTCCTAGGTCGTATCCTCGTCTAAGTACCCCTCCTATTGTACCTCTCCCTACGGCCTAAGAGGGTTGAGATTTCCGAAATTTGTATTACTAAAGCTCTATCCGATAATCGCCCGTACTATACCTAAGGCAGATTCCGGCTCGTCTTCGGCCTAATCGGTAGCCTCGGTAGCTTCCGGTATCGGCGGGATGTCTTCGGAGTCCGCGATTTCTCCGGCGGTTCTTAGATTAACAACGTGTTTAACCGGGTAAATATTGAGATTTTCTAGGAGATCTAGTTCGTATACGTATATGCCGATTTTCTTTATAATTCGGAAGGGTCCTAGATTTTTCTAGTCGAGCTTTTTCGAAGGTCGGTTAGTTCTAATATATCGTAAGTCGAGGTAGATATAATCTCCGACCTAGTAATCTAGCGCGGCGCGTCTACGCTAATTAGCATAGTGCTCGTATACTTCTTAGGCATACCTTATCTCGTCCTAGAGCTCTTAGTAGGTCTAGGCTATTTAAAGAGCGAAGGTATCGGCGTCTCTTTCCGGATCGTTTACCGGGGGCTCTAGTTCGATCTCTATCGGTTCTATACCGGTTCGAGGGTAAAATCTAGTAAAGGCGTAGAACGGCGTAGTCTGAGTTGTAGCCGACTCCCAATTGTTAATAGCAAATTCAATAGAAGGCGTTAATCTTAGCTAGTCGTTTTAGTAGTAATTGTAGAAGCACCTAATAATTTGCTCGATCTGCGCGTTAGCCCGTTCGGTTTACCCGTCGGTCTGCGGGTAGTAAGCCGTTAAAAGGCGCGCTTAAATTTTCAATCGTTCGTAGAGGCGCTTCTAGAAACGGGTAACGAAATTCGGGCCGCGATTAGATACAATTGATTTAGGTAGGCCTATATCTTTCTATACGTCCCGGTAGAAGACTTAAGCTATATTCTTTGCAGTTAGGCTGCGGGCATTTAATACCTTCTTGCGTTTCGTAAGGCGGCAAACTACGACTAGCATATTTTGAAACTAGAGGCCGTTAAAATCGGATCCTTTCGGTAGGCCTATAATAAAATCTATTAAAATATGTTACTATAGTCGTAGAGGGACTTTAAGAGGTTTTAGCAGCCCTTGCGGCTTACGCGTATCTACTTTCGCCCTACGGTATACTACGTAGTTCTTAACGAATCGGTCGATATCTTAGTATAGATTAGGCTAGTAGTACTACTTCCGGAGCTAAGACAATATCTTAGCTCGACCGGGATGTGCTATTCCGAGAGGGTTATAAGCGGAACGCATAATCTAGTCGCGTAAATCTTCGAAGTCCGGGACGTAGAGGGTATTTCTAAATATTATACAGGGTGCTCGCGGTAGAGTTCTACGGAGCTCGTACTCCGAGAGAGAAACGTTCTCGTATAACCGCTCCTCGTTCTATAAAGCTTGAATTAGACCTTTAGTAAAAGCGTCTTCGGCGTATGCTGTCGTAAGCTACTATTCGAGCTAGGTAGGTTCGAGGAGGTCCTATACTTCCTCTTCGCTTTCCTAGTCGCTATCTAAGCTTTCTAAACTCGTATCTTCGTCGTCTGAGCTATCGTCGTCTCTAAGAAAGGCAGGAGCGGCTATTAGTATAAAGGATGCTATAAGAGGCTCTAGGCCGGTAAAGTCGTCTCCGAGGAGCTCGTATAGTTCCTAGCTAAGGTTGTACTCCTTAAGGATAGACTGTTCTTTACGCTACGGACCTCGATCTAAAGGCGAGTCTCCGTTACGCCTCGTAAGTACGTCGGCCTATAAGTTTGCTTTACCGGGCGTATACTAAATAACGAAGTTAAACCGGGAAAGAAACTTACTCTAGCGTACCTACCTACGGCTAAGGATTTTGCTCTTAAGAAAGTAGATAAGGTTCTTGTAATCCGAGCTAACCTAGATCGGTAACTTAGAACCTTCGAGTTCCGGACGCTATTCTTCGAAAGCCTTAACGATTGCGAGGAGCTCCTTATCGTAGATATCGTAATTGTATTCCGCGGAGGATATTTTCTTAGAGAGGTAGGCTATAGGCAGCTACGCATCTTCCGGGGTCGTTCGTTAAAGGAGAACGGCGCTAGTTATACCGTCGGAAGTATTAGTTTCTAGGCGCGTTTCTTTATCGAAGTCGAAGTACTATAGGATCGGTACGGTCGTAAAACTTTGCCGTAATTAGTCGAAGGCTTCTTAATAGGCCGGTAACTATTCAAATTTAACGTCTTTCCGCGTAAGTGCTATAAGTAGACGGGCGATTCCGCTAAAATTCCGTATAAATCTCCGGTAGAAGTTAGCAAAACCGAGGAAGCCCTAGACTTCTTTTACGTTTCGTAGTACTCCCTAGTTTAGAACGGCTTCGATCTTGCCGGGATCTATTCGAATACCTTCTAAAGAGACAATAAGGCCGAGGAATTTCACCTCTTACTTATAGAATTCGCACTTATCGATGTCGATATATAGTCCGGCTTCTACGAGCTTCTTAAGTACCTTTTCGATATATTCGTAGTATTCCGCTTTCGTTTTGCTATAAATTAGGATATTGTCTATATACGCCGAGACGAAGGCGTCTAGGAATTCTTTAAGCGTATCGTTAATATATAATTAGAACGTGCTAGGTCCGTTACAGAGTCCGAACGGCAAGACTAGGTATTTAAAAAGGCCGTAACGGGTTTAGAAGGCTATTAACTATTCGTCTCCCTCGGTAATACAGATCGCGTTAAAGGCGGCGATTACGTCGAGCTTAGTAAACTAGCGAGCCTTCGAAAGGCGTTCGAGCGTTTCGTTTACGAGAGGGATTAGATAGCGGTTCTTTTTCGTTAACGCGTTAAGGCCCCGGTAGTCTATATAGAAACGGAGACCTCCGCCGGGTTTCCGGGCAAATATAACTAGTACGGCTACTTCGGAGGAACTAGGGCGGATAAAGCCCTTTTACAGGTTGTCTTCTAGGTATTTCTTTAGTATAAGGAGCTTATCTCGAGATATCGAGTAGAGAGGGCCGTACGGCGGCGGCTTACCGTCGATTAGCTCGATTTTATAGTCGACACCTAGCCGGTACGGTAGTAGAATATCGGCGTTCTTCTTCGAAAACTAGTAGAGTCGGTGCTAATACTCCTTCGGTAGTTTCGTTCTTAGATCCGTTAGTTCTTCGTCGAACTTTCGGATAGCCTTCTCGATATCCTATATTATTATAGCGAAGATCTAAGTGCGTTTATCGCGGGCAAGACGCGAGAAGGCAGCCGCGCTAATAGCGAATACGGTACGATCTCGGGGAGTATCGGAGGTAGAACTAGATTCGTTAAAGTAGTGCTTAGTGCAATGCTTGCTCGTAAAGGATAGAGATTCGGAGGCCTAGTCGATAACCGGGTTATACTTTTTAAGCTAAGGAAGACTAAGAATAACGGGGTAAGTCTTCGGGAGTTTCGTAAGGAAAAATATAATATATTCGGTATACAGGCCGATAGTAATAGATAAGTAGCAGATCTAGGTCACCTTGCCGGCGGCCGCGGTCGTACCGTTAAACATTTCTAACTCCCGAGCGTACATAAGGTCTTAGAACGTTAAGCCGAGCTCTCTCGTATAGTCGTAATCTATAAACAAGTAGCCGGTTGCGCCGTTATTAATAAGAGCTGCAGTTTTCAATAATTTCTTTTAGTTTCCTATTAACGTTTCTACTACGAAAGGCTAGCAGACTAACTCTTTCTCTATAGCCGAGCTAGAGAAAGGGAAGGTAGTAGCAGATACTCTCAGTTTTAGAACGAATGAACCTTGTAAGCGACTATATATAAGGTTCAAGCTTTTCCCTAGCCGCTCGGAGTAGCGCTAGCCGGTAAAGGCGTATCTAGAGTCGTAACATTCGCGGCGGCGACTCGCTATATCGTTAGCGTATTTAGCCGGCCGACGAGAGATAGGTAGAGGCGAGCAATATATCCTTTTACTCCGTAGTAGATATATTCTCCTACCGTACGGCGACGCTACTTCTCTTCTTCCGAAAGCTTACTATTTACTAGGGGCGCGCGTAGACGGGCGCCGAGCGAGGCAGCGCTTAAATCTATCGGATCGGCGGTAGGCTAGGCGCCTAGCGGTATTAGGGCTATAGCCGGAGCTAGTGCTAAAGCCGGCGTCTAAGCTATCTATAACTTCGACGGTAGCGTAGCGAACGGCGACGTAAAGCGACCGGCATTCGTACGGGCGCCTCCGTAGTTAGCGATAATTTTCGCAAAGTTTCGAGTCGTATTATCGATACGCGTAAGTAAGGCGTATAGTTCGGTAATGTTTAGATTCTCCGTATCCTTATCGCGGACTTATAGCATTATTTCTTCGCTAAGGCCGCGTACTAAGATCTACTTAGCGACGTCCGGGGGGTATTCGGCGTACCTAATCTCGTATTAGAAGGCGGTATAGTACTCTTAGTAGGTCTTATTTGCTTGCTTAAGTTTGTCTAAGTTTAGGCGCGTAGTTTGCTTATAGTCGGGGTCGCCGAAACTAGCGTCGAGGGCCTTCTAGATAGTAGCCGTTATAGTTGTTTCTACATTTTCTAAGAGGCTGCGGTAGGAATCGAGGGCGGAGCTACCGAGTAGAGAAAACATAAATCCGGTCTTTAAAGCTTTAGTCGGATAGTAGTCGGCGTTAGCGAGAAAGCGGATCTTAACCTATATCTTAAATTCTTCGTATACTTTACGCTTGCCGGTAAAGCGTTCGGGGTCGCTTAGCTTCTTACTCTTGTTCGAAGTAGGTATAAATAGATAAGAAGCGGATACCGCGGCGCCTAGGCGAGTAGAGGCGAGCTACGACTAGAGGCGGCCTACCTTATCTTCTTTTTCCGCGATAGAAGCATTCGCGTCGCTAAGAGCCGTACTAAGGCTAGTACGGGAGACTAAGAGGAAACGAGTAGCATCTTTATAAGCCTTAAGCAGGTTAACGAGCAGTTCCGGGTCGGTAGCGTAGGCGTAATCTAGCTATTCGCGCGTAGCGGGGATTTCATTCTATACTAAGCTTGAAAAATCGGGTACGTCGTTAGGTCTTGTGTTTTAAATCTATTCGTCGGGCGTGTCTATCTTAATAGAGGCGTTTTTTTTTTAAGGCAGTTCGTAATGTAAGGGTTAGTAGCTAAGCAGTAAGAATATACACGAAACTTTAAACTAAACTAAAGGGAGCACTAAATTAATATAGCTGCTATCTATATAAGACGAACTGCGAAGAAAGGAAGAAGGGTGCCTTAAAGGGAGAGCCCCTTCCTTAGTATTCCGCCCTACGGCCGTCTAGCGCGTCCGACGCGTAAGCGCAAGTACGTATGTCCTGCTTGTCCGCTATCTCGCAGCGCCTTTGTCTCCTAGCTAACTAGCGTAGCGCGCGTGCGCGAACTCGTTTAACCGCTCTTAAGCAAATATATTTCTCCTAGCTCTTCCCTGCCTTCCGGTTCCTTCCTACTACTCGGATCTATTCTACGACTCTATATATCTCGCTTGCTATCGTCCGTATATACGTACGCGTAGTTTAGTATAGTCCCGTCGTTCGTATATTAATATATAACGTGTTGTTCTACTATATACGGCCTCTGCGGGAGTCCCTAAGATGTTACATTATACGGCTAAGTAGGCGACCTAGGCGTACTAGGCGTACTAGGCGTACTAGGCGTACTAGGTATACTAGGCGTACTAGGCGTACTAGGCGTACTAGGCGTACTAGGCGACCTAGGCTAACTAGGCGACTTGCTTCGCTAGGGGCCCCTACTGCTAAGGCAACTTAAATCCGACATTACTTTATAGCATAGCGGCTAGCTTGTAGGACTTATCGGTGCTTTCTAGGCAGCTACTATAACAGGTCTTCGAGCCGATAGTATTAATAGTCGCAAAGGTAGTAAAGAATAGTAAGGAAGAACGTACTTTAGCGAAGAAACTAGCGGACGAGCAACGCGCTAATACGCTAGCTACTACTAAGGCTAGTTTAGTCGTTAGTAACGTTATAAAGCGGCTACTAGATAAGAAGACGTTTAAGAATATAGACATACCGACGGCTAATCGTATATTATTAGTACGCGAGGTCGCAAAGAAGAACGGGGAATTTAACTATTATAAGGTCGCTTCGAGTATAAACTAGGAGCAGTTTAAGGAGTACTTCCTATCTATATTAACGGACATTAAGTCTAATATCCGTTAGAATACATATCTGCAACAAATAGAAGGTAGATACGTACTATAATAATACTACTATTAGGATATAGGCAATAGGTTGTTATTAATAACAATAATTAGAAATAGTAGAAGAAGTATATATTTAGTACTATTCGATACGAGAATTCGTAGATTAGGATAGAATTTTAGTATAAATGCACGCTAACGGCTATACTATTAATTTGTATAAAGGTATTATTAATTTTTACTAGCAAAATGTAGTTACGTACGGGGTGCTATTATATAAAAAAAAGCTATACCCTATTAACCTAAACTCTAGTATCGTAGAAGTTTGCTAAGAACCTACGAATTCAACCCTACTATAATTTCGACTAGAGAAGAGCCTATCCGCGGAAGAGGCGATAGTAATGTTCCTTAATGTAAGAAGGGTTATGTTAGCAGGTAGATAGGGTAGTAGTAGGTACAGATAGTATTCGATAAGGATCTAGGAGGAGAGGGAGGAAGGCAGGAGAGTTAGCCTAACGCTAAGCGCTAAGCCCTACCTAAGGTACTAAGACCCTAGCTTTACTCGGCCTAATTATATACTAATTACGTATAGCCTCTTTAGCTCTAACATACGCTTCCCTTCTAAAGGCCGCGCTCTCGTAGCCTGTCTATGTTCTACGACCTCTATTACCGCTAACTTAGCAAGTCTAATAAGCTGCTCGGCCCGCGCTAAATTAAATACTTAACTACCTAATTATGTAACTATATTAAACCTCACCTTCTAACACAATGTCTAACTTCTAACTATACTATCCCTATATATAATAAACTATAAAGTGATATATATCTATAAGAATTAAGGGCCTTCGACTAATTACAATACGAGCGCGTCTTCCCTACTGCAATAGATAGACGTACGAGGTATTATAGCACTGCCTCCGTTCTAAGTAATATCGTACGAGTTCTTTGCGTCTACTCTAACAGACCTAGAAATGTCCGCTCCGAGGGTTTGTCCGCTTCCGAGGGTTGTTCTTATTATTACGAGAGCTATTATTTACTATCGTAGTTTTACTAGCCTAAATTAGTTAGGTTTAGCAGCCTTTAAGTATTAACTAATTATATCTTTTTAAAAAAACTTAGTTCTTCTAGTTTCTATAGGTAAAGGCTATTATAAGTGTAGTAGTAGAGGTTCGCCTCGCTTAAAGGGTCGGAAAGATCGAGAAGTAACCTATTATTTGCAAGATCGACCCCGGCTAGCTTAGCTCTATAGTTTTGCCCTTAGTTAGTCTATTAGTCGCCTAATCTTTTAGGCGGCTTAAAGTTTTAATTAAAGTTTTAATTAAAGGTGCCTTAGGTTCGTAGTATAGGTAAGGTTGTGTCTATAGGCGCAGTAATAATAGTAAGTAATGTTAATAATAGCGACGCTAGTCGTCTTAGCGCTAACTTTACCTTGCTTTTCGATTTCCTTCTTCGACTAATAATACACCCCGTAATACTGTTACTAATATAGCCGCGTTAGCCGCCGGCGTACTGCTAGCTCGTAGCGCGATACTATTACCTTTATTACTGTTATTTGTACGCGTATATACGTCGCCCTTGTCGAACGCTTAGGTCTCGAGGCCTCGATAGAATAAAGAACAAAAGGGGGACCTATAGGGCGTATTAGTAAAGAGGTAGAATCCTCGAAAGAGCAGTCGATTAGTTAATAGTTATAGCGCGTTTATTAACGCTCGGTACGCATCCGTTATCGTAGTATAGTCTTATTGTCCTTTGCTAACAATTGCTTGCCTCTAATTAGTTAGCTTAATAGCACCCCGGGGGTAGCATTGTTCCTAGGCCCTAATAGTAACATTATAGCCTCTTAGCCTTCTTCTTGTCCTTTATACTAGTCCAATATTTATCTAACAACTTAGTTATATCTTTAAAAGAGTCTTTAGCTTCCTACGAGTCCTATTTAGGTAAATAGCCTTACTATCTTAGTAGGTACTCCTTCTTGCCTTACCTAGTGCGATGCTATAGAATACGTTCTATAGACTATAGCTCCTTACTATCCGCTAGTATATCTTCGTATTCTATAGGGGCTTTATCCCCTTCGCGTAGGTAGTACGGCTTAAGGAGGGATATATAGAAGGTATTATAGATAGTATAATAAGGTAGGAGCTACAACTAATAGGCCTATATGCCCTTAGCCTCTCGAATGCGGAATAGGCTAATGTATCTTAGTGCGAGCTTAGGCCTTGTTTTGCTATTAGGTAATAGGTGTTTGCGGATGCGGAGGTTCTTTATACTAAGTATAACTATATCGCCTTGCTTAAAGGTTATTAGTGTATAGCGCTTATCGTAGTAGGTCTTTTAGTACTCTTAAGCCTTTATTAACTTCTCGGCTATCTTAGTATAGATTTCTCGCATCTTCTAGACACGTTCTATTACCGCTAGCGTTTCTAGTACTTAACGCGCTTCCCTTTCCTTACGCTCGGCCTCGAGCGATAGTAGGTCTTATAGTATAGTAGCGTTCTAGCCTATTATAGCTATATAGGGCGAGATCTTAGTTAATAAATGTACACTATTGTTATATACGAATTCTATAGGCTATAGGAGGTTAACCCAATCCTCGGGGTTCTTATTAATATAGCTGCGTAGGTACTGCTATAGGGTAGCATTCTGCCTCTCCGTTTGACCGTTAGTCTATAGATAGAAGGCTGTTAATAGCCGATGCTTTAGTCTTAGCTATAAGCAAATCTCGCTCTAATAGTAAGATGTAAATGTCGAGCCCCTATCGGAGACTATCCCCTTAGGGGTTCCCTAATAGGTATAGAAGATATTACTCTATAGCGCCTCTGCTATATTAATAGTAGTCTAGTCTTTCCGCGCCGGGATATATCGAGCGCCTTTAGTAAATCGATCTACTATAACAAGGATAGCATTATATACGTCCTTGCTATCCCTACGCCTAGTAGGTAGAAGGCCTATAATAAAGTCTATTATTAGCTTAGCAAATAGCTTCTTTAGAACAGGGAGCGAAGACAACTCGCCGAACGGCAAGTGCTTCGGTGCTTTAACTCGCTAGTATACTGCATAGGTCTGTATATACTCCTTTATATACCGCTTACTATTTAGCTAGTAGTATATACGCGATAGTAACTCGTGCGACCTCTCTATACTATAGTAACTAGCGAGCTTACTATTATAGTGCCTCTTTAAAAGCTCTTGTCTAATCGATTGTTTAGCGGGGATATAATATCTGCCCTTAAACTTCAAATAACCTTTGTCGTCGATCGACTAATTACTCTTACTAGATCGAGTCGTTCGCCTACTTATAAGCCTATTAATGCGCTCGACAGCAAAGGCGTCCCTCTACTAAGCACGCAACAGCTTATCTATAAACGATTAACTATCCCTATTTGTAAGGTTATTTAATAGCACCCGTACTATCGAACGAGGTACGTATTATATATATCTAATAGTACTAGCAGCCGGAACTACTATAACCTCTTCTATAGTGCTATCGCTATAGATAGTAATATTTTTAATCGAGTTATTATAGCTCGAGCGATCTACGTCCTTCTTAACGTGCACTAGAAGAACGACAACTCCGCTATAGTATTTGTTGCCGCCGCGGGGTCTAGAAGTCCGCTTATCCTACGCTTACTTATTAACAATACGGGCTATAGCAATCTTATACTGTAGGGTTAGAAACAATAAATTGATATACTAAGTCTCGCTATCGTAATTAGGCCGCCTCGATAGGCTATTAGTAGGGTTACTTACGCCTAGCCGATATAATATATTAAAATCGAACCTAGCGAGGTAGACGGCCTATCTAGCCTATCGACCTATAACCCTTGTAACCTTAGTAATGCTACGGAGGTTGTTATAGTCTATATAGACCTAAATTGTATACTAAGCACTATTAAGATAGTAGCGCTAATGCTTAAAAGCTTCTACGATTACTAAGAGCTCTTACTCGTAGGTCTTATATCGACGTTCTATATCGATTATCTTTCGTAAAAAGAAGGCAATCGGGTGCTAGTAATAGTTATTATCTAATTGCTATAATATAATAGCCGATATAGCGAACTATAAAGCGTTAGTCTTAATTCGGATCTGCTTACTTAGTACGAAATAGTATAATAAGGGGACATTAGTAAAGCGTTGCTTTAGGCCGTTAAAAGCGGCTTGTGCTCTATTAGTCTATTTAAACTCTCTAGTTAGGTTAGCCTTAGTTTTAGTAAGCTTAGTTAGGGGCATTACATACCGTAAATAGCTCTTAATAAACCGGCGGTAGAAATTAGCGAAGCCGAGGAACGATTAAAGCTCCTTAATAGACGTAGGAATAGGCTATTTAGTAATTGTTTTAATCCGATTAGGATTAGCCTTAATACCCTCGGTTGAAATAAAGAAGCTAAGGAATAATACCTCTTTAGTAGCAAAGGTGCATTTAGAAGGTTTGTAATATAGTCTATAGGCTCGTAGGCGGTCGAGGACCTTACGTACTACGGCCTAGTATTCTATAATATTAGGTAAATGTATATAAACTAGGATGTTATCTAGGTAAACTATATAGAGATAGTCTAATAGGCCCGAGAGGGCCCGATTAATGTAGGACTAGAATATAGCAGAGGCATTAGCTAGCCTAAATAGCATAACTAAGTACTCGAAATAGCTATAACGAGTGCGAAAGGCTATCTTCTATTTATCGCCCTTACGAATACAGATACGATAGTACGTATCCTTAATGTCTAGTATAGTATAGAAGTAGGCGCTAGAAAGGCGATCGAGGGTCTCGTTAATAAGCGGAAGTAGATAGCGGTCTTTAATAGTAATAGTATTAAGTCCTTAGTAATTAATATATAAACGTAGGCCGCTATCCTTCTTTAGTACGAATAGGATAGGTGCACTAGCAGGGCTATTGCTATATCGGATTCGACTATTAGCTAGGTTTTCCTCTAGGTACTTACGTAGTATAGTAAGCTCTCGTTTACTAAGGCTATAGAGGGGGCTAAAAGGAACCTCCTTGCCCTCTATAATATTAATCTTATAATCCGTCTCTTTAAATATAGGCAATGTCGATGCTAGGTAGTGTTTAAATACATTAATATAGGTTTCTTAAATAGGTACTAGTATACGAGAGAGCTAATTAGGGTCTATACTATTAGGGGGTATAGGTTCATCGTTATCTCTACCGAGAAGATTAGCTATCGGATTAGCTAAGGCAGGTATTAGGTTGCTAATAAACAGGACCCTAATATCGTTAGGGCACTCGCTAACATTAATGTATTTAATGTCCTCTTTCCTAGCGATTCTAAATCGCTACTTCTAGAGGCCTAGGTCTATAGCTATAGCGTAGTACTTAAGAATAGGGTTGCTAATAACAATAGTAGCTCCCCTATATAGGTTGTCTATATCTACTACGTAGGCAGTAAAGTCTAGTAGGCGTTTATTTCCGAGGTCGTCCTTTAGAGCTATAGGAATATAGTAGGCTCTATAGGTTAAGTGCCGGGCGTTATTAAACTAAGCAAGGGTTAGCAGGTCGGTCTTCGGCAGTTATCGAAGGTCTAATTACTTAGCTAGGCGATAGCTAATAAGGGCACTAACTGAATTTCCTAGATCTAGTATAACCTTAGTTTAATAGATAGTGCCCTTCGTATCCTATACAAGGTAGGAGCGTGTTATAGCTAGCATAATATCGATAGTCTTACGCCGTACGAGGCTAATAGTTAGTGCGGCGCTTACTCTTTTTTCGAAGGCTAGCCTATAGGGGTAGCGTTAGCCGCTAAGAGGTGCTTTCGGTGTTTAGCGGAAGCACGGTCAATTCGGGCCTAGTCCTTAGGTTTGTCGTATTAGCCTAGTAGATAGCTAGTACTGTTACAATTAAAGCACTTCAACCTAGTTAGTAGACTACCGTAGCTATTATTGCTATTATTAGCCGAGCGGTTAGTATTATAGGGATACGAGCCCCTTCCGCGGCCCCTATCGCGGCCTCCTCTATATAGCCGCCGGCTACGGCCTCTTCTACGATCGTTACTATTCCTATTGTTAGCATTGTTGTCCTAATAGGAACCTTAGTTTCCTCCGCGGCTACTACGGTTGCTACGGTTAGTACTAGCTAGTCGGATCCTTAATTCTAGTCGTTGCTAAAGCTAGATAGCTCGTTTAGCTGTTTCTACTTTAACTATAAATTAAATACGTATTAGGTTAGCCTATTCGAATATACGACGGCGGTCTAATTCGAGAATAAGCTCCTATCTAAGCTTAGGGCGTATTTCCGAGATCTATATAGAATTAGTCTTAGGCGGAAGGTCGTTTTTAAGGGTTTTTAAATAGGCTTCAAATAAGCGAGCCGATTAATTAGTCTTCTATTTAGCTCGAAGATACAGGTCCTAAGTATATTATTGCCTTAGTATAGGGTTTCTAAGGGTGTCTAGTATAATAGTTTTATAGGTTTGCTACTAAATAGCAGTCTAGTTATTAAGGGAGTCGAAATAGTTATCCTATATACGCTTTAGGTCGCTATTGATGTACTATATAGCGTATACGACTAAGGAATAGTCGTCTAGTAGCGCTCTTAGTGCATTGCGCTAGTTGAGTTTATAGTTACGAATATAGTCGTTATACTGCTTCCGACTAGAGCTATTAAATATAGTATAGTCCTTGAGTTTAGCATCCTTCTTTTAGATAGGTAGTAAAGAAGGTCCCGCTATTAGTTTTGCTATTAGGGCTTCCTAAAGGCGACGGAGCTCGAAGAGATTATCCTTTAGCTATTGTTCTTAACGTAGGGCAGTAAGCCTGTTTTAAGTAGCTTCTTAAAGTCTCCCTAATAGTTAAGGGCTAAAGGCTAGTTAGCTATATCGACGGTTAACAATATTACTAAGAATGTCGTTAATAGGCAACTCTAGGTCGTTACCTAGAATTATAGGTTCTTCGGCAGGCCTAGTAGTAGGCTCCTTAGTAGGAGGCACTTTAGCAGGTGCTTTAGTAGGCACTTTAGTAGGCACTTTAGCAGGCACTGTGCTACTAGCGTTATCGTTGCTAGTGCTACTAGCGGTAGCATAGTTGTTGTTTCGTAATAAGCTAGCTATTATAAGGGGCGACACTAATAATATATTATTAGCCCCTAAGATAAGGATATAGCGGAATTAGTAGATATCGGCTTAGTATGCTTAACTTAGTGTAATAGGCCGTATAGAAGGCCTTGCTTAATAATTAGTACGGTTGTTTCGATAGAATAGTACGTATAGGTTCTGTTCTTCGGGCGCAATATAGTTAAATTAGTCTTATTCGTAGCTATACCGCTAAAAGCTTGAAATAAGGACTATCTAGCTACTGCCCTTAAAGAGTAGATCGAATACTATATAAGAAGGGTTATATTAGTAGGTAGATAGGGTAGTAGTAGGTATAGGTAGTATTCGATAAGGATCTAGGAGGAGAGGGAGGAAGGTAGGAGAGTTAGCCTAACGCTAAGCGCTAAGCCCTGCCTAAGGCACTAAGACCCTAGCTTTACTCGGCCTAATTATATGCTAATTACGTATAGCCTCTTTGGCTCTAACACTTAAATGCACGATTTAAGCCTAGAATTCGAATCTATACTAAGTTTCTTACTAAAAGCTAAACCCTAGCTATTGCCTTTATATTCTATAAGTATCTACTAAACCCTATTACATCCTTCGCCGTACTCTAAGTAGTACCTCCTACTTTTAAGCCCTTATATTAAGTCTAGTTCTTAACTAATTACCGTCGTATTTAGTATATATCTACCTCGCTATTCTATTACGATAATTAGCATAACTTTTATTCTTAACCTTTTCGGCGTAGCGCCTATTATCGACGTAAACCTTAGCCGTTATATCGGCCTCTTAAGCGGCATTTAATTTAGCGTTAGTTAGAAGGAGACCTAGCTCTAAAGACAGCGGTTATCGACTATTAGATAGGATAAAGTTATAGATAATATAATAGGCGACGATAAAGCGACTTTATTAGGTAATCGACTAGCTATTTAGTCCCTTTTTAATAAGCCTAAACCGCCTATTTATAATACTAAATATCCTCTCGACATAGTTACGAAGCCAAGTATAGCGGAGGTTGTAAATCTCTCGATAATTAGTCGGTCGTTCTTCTGCCTCGCTTTACTTATAAAAGTAATATTGTATTTTCTAATATAGTACTAAGAGCCGTAGATCTTTAAAGGAATATCTACTGTCTATAAGATAGAAGTAGCTATCTAGTACGTCGAAGCCTAACTAATAGGCCTTCCTTAATATAGTGCTATCTATTACTAACCTTTCGTATCTAGGTATTATATATAAGAAGCGTAAAGACAAGTTATAGGCGGCTATTATATTCTATATAATATAGCCCTTCCGATAACGCTATAGATTGCTATTAATCTTCGATAGACTAGCTATTAATAAGGTGCCGTCGATAGCGCCTATAATGCCCTTAAAATATAGCTAGAACTTACCTTCGTCGGTATCCTTAGACTATAGCGGTTTATCGTCCTTTTATAGCAATTTAATCTATTCCTTCGCTATACGATATAAACAGCGCGATACGGCATAGATTATCCTTCGTAGTGTCTCTCTTACTATACTAAAGTCGTTAGCAAGGTTACTAAGGCTCCTATTATATCCGACTATAATAAGAAAAAAAATAACTCGTAACTTAATAGAGTATTTGTTTCTATTCTTGCCTTCTAAACTATTCTTCTATAGCTCTTCTACTAACGCGTACAATACCGGTTACTTTAACCTCGTACGCTCGTAATAGTACTTCGGCGGACTATATAGTACTCGAAATGCCTCGCTTTCTATCCTACTATAGTTTACCTAAACTAACCTTCGTCCTAGTAGTCGATATATCGTATAGCGGCGCAATTTAGGTAGTTCTTCGAGCAATAACGGCATCGTACTAGTAATAGCGCTTACCGACAATACGACCGCTAATAATCGCTCTATTATATCTTATTCTTTACCTCCGCTACCCTATATCTTATTAACTACTATATAGCTCCTTTTGTAAGACGTAGAAAGAGGTAGATACTACGGCGCTATACCGGAAGTCTATAGGGCGCATAGATAGGCTTAAAAGCTTCTTAAGAGTTAGTTATACTAATTATACTATATATAGTATAATCTTAGCGAGTTTACGAGCATAGCGATAACTAACGATTTAATAATCGTTGTTATATAAGACAGGTTGGTTATTAGAAGAGTTGTTATAATCTACGGCTAGGTTATGCTATAACCTGTTGCAAGTAGACAGGGCCTCAGCACAACGCACGCCGAGTGTGCTCTCGGTGGCACGCGCACGGTGGCTCGGACCAGGCGTGGATCATTGTGCGCCATGGCCCTGGCATTTCGACAGCCTTTTGCTTCCCGACTTCCCGTGCCTTAGTCACCTTACTGCATCAGCGTCTGCACATTATTATTATTCTCCCCACCACGACGAGCACGGGACGATCGCTGGTGGACCAACAGGCCAGGCCAGCCCAACCCAGGCCAGCCCAGGCCAGCCCATCGCCATTGTCATCACCATCGCCATCGCCATCGCCATCGCATGCAGTGTGGGAATGGGACTACTGCAGTACGGAGACGCGTAATATCGTCTGCGTCTGCGTCTGCATGCACGCAGTTTCATCGAGCTCACCTGCTGCTCTCCGCCTATTTTTGGTCTAGCGTGAGCTATTCGCGACCATGTTGCCGCCACCCGCTTCTCTCGACCACAGAAATTCATTGACCGTCCACGCTGGTGCAGTTGAATACGAGCACTCCGTCACCCGTATGAAGCAGAGGGCCAAACAATCCTTCTCGTATCCATGTTCGAAGCAATGTCATTGCGGTGCAATTATTCATGTGTGTGTCGCGTGTGCAAATCGTAGCTTGGTCAGTCATGCTTACTACTGTACCTACTTTTCGCTGCGACTGAATTGGTCGTTAGAGTTGGTACCATCACTGTTGAACCGGCCCCTTGCTGCACTACCAACGCCCGATTCCCATTCGCTCCTCTTCACGCCCTGCTCCAAGCCAGTGATCCAACTCCTGTCTGCAGCCTCCTCTTCGCATTATTATTGTGCCCTTCTGAACGCAGCCAGCCCTACCAACACTCGCTTGCCGTCCCTGCACCAGTATTATTGCCATTCGCTTCAGCCTTCAGGACGACTGATCAATTCCACATTCGTTGTTGAGAGGAAGTGCTGTCGGCGTCGGCGTCCAGAGAGCAACTGCAATCCAGAAGCCAGCAGAAGCTGAGCACACAGTGAGGACACAGTACCACCACCACCACCGCCGCCGCCGCCGCCGCCGCCGCCACCACCAGCGAACTCTCACGAGAGAACCGGCGGCTCTACTGGGATCGCGCAACACCCAGCATCTGCCCCAAGAGGGCTCTGGCCACCAGCATCTCTACCGCCCAACATGGCATACCGCATGTCTACCTACTCTAATAACTCGTCCGCTCCCCCACCACCGACGAACACGATGCAGCAGAGCACCGCACACGTCAGCACCACCACCCTGCTCAATTCATTGCACAGCGCATTTTCATCCGGTCAGTCGTATGCGCTGGAATCGAGCGCCAGTCTGGTCGTCAACACCTGGGTGACCGGCTCGAGTACTGGTCCAGATGGCAGATATGGGGGCACAATCGACTCAGATCTGGCCCGAAGGACCTGGGAACATGCGCGACGTCGAGCAGAAGACGCTTGCATAATATTGGGGTAAGCAATAGCACACTCTGTGTCTCCTGCTCTGCTGGCAACGTGAAAGCTGACCGTGACCGCGACCACCACAGTTCTCTGCACCACTCAACTCCCTCCCTTTTCGCTCCGTTTGCCTCCGCCCTCCCCCTTTCCGTGCCCGGCACCTTCTACACCGCTCTTAATGCCATACGGCCATTCTTACACTGTCTGACCCCCTTTAATCCCTCCTTGCCTCGCTACTCCGGACTGGCCGCCATTTTCACCCTCGCATTGACTGGAGAGATCACCGGCGCTTCTCTCAGCCTTTCGTCATCCGGCATTGACACTCAAACCGGTTTGCTCAACATTCCCGCAGAATCAGGCTACAGGGCTTTTGATGTCTTCTATTATCTTCTCACCTCACAGAGTGAGCAGGAGAGGGAATTCTTGGGCCTGAAATCACCCAACCAATACGCTCTGCTGAGGAAGTCCGACACGTATAGAGCACCTTCGTATCTTCCAACAGCCGACGACACTGCCGCCGCCGAAGACTTTCGAGAATCGCTCAAGGCTATTGGTATCAAGGGTAAGGCCCTGCGAAATCTGCTCTCCGTCCTTGCCGCCATACTCCGCCTCGGTGATGCGATAGGATTCCTCGTCGACCAGGAAGAGCTAGAGTCAAATTGTGAGCAAGTGGGAGAATTGCTGGATCTCGATCCAGAAGTGCTTCTCAAGAAATGCGCCACGGACGAGCGACAAGTCTTGATGGCGGCAATCTATGAAGCAGTCGTGGACTGGGTCATCATGCAGGCCAACGAGACCATCAGAAATGAGATAAGGAATGGAAGCGCTCTCGCATCGTCCAGTGGCAGTGAAAATGGTGCTGCGACGCCTTCCAGCGGCCACGACGACGTCGATAGCGTCAGCATCACTCTCATTGAGATTCCAAGCCAGACTCTCGGCAAGGCCGTTTGTCTCAAGACAATCTTCGACGACAGCACCGGCATCAACGCCGAGATGAAGGAAGACGGTGTACCGATCGTGCCAGCTGGGTCTTCCGTCATCAGAGAGATGAAGGATTCCGTGTCCCAGGCTGAGGCAGATCTGAACATCCCTGGTGGTCCAGCCGCCAGAGAGCGTGAAATGGAACTGGACCGCAGACAGCGCGTGCTGGAGAAGGTCGGAATCGAGACTGATGACGACAGCTTTTTAAGGCAACTTTTGTACCCAATTGCTGGCCACGGAATCTCACTGGGAAAGACTGGTCGCTTTGAGCTCATGGATGTGCTGGGCAGCAGCCGAGTGTGGTTTCAGCTGTGCTTGCACCCGAGTGACGAGTCGCCTGCGAATCTCGCAAATCACGTACCGGGAAGCTTTCCATGGTCCGCAGGCTCGGTTTCGAGCCAAATCCGTGCTTGGAGACTACCAGAATGGGCAAACTTCAGGAACAAGCAACTCGACTTCACCGCTGATTTTGATGTGGAAGAGTTTGTCGACCGCTATCGCCGCTTGGGATGCATGGACGGCAAGGACGGAGTCGAAAGCTGGATACTTGAGCGTGGTTGGAGCAACGGCGAGGTCATTGTTGGTCACGAGCGCATTTGGATGCGTGAAGCAGCCTACTGGGAAGCCGAGAGCATGCTCGACATGAAACCAGCAGACGATATGGCCGGCTCTGGCATGCTTGGCGGCATGGTAGGTGCTGCTGGCATGGATGGCTACGGCGCCCATTCTCCTCTGGCGGCCGCCACAGAGAATAACTTTGGCGGCTTCGACGATGGCAGTCGCTCAACGCTGGCTCGTAACCCAAGCCACGTTGCTCCAAGTAGGATGGGAGCAAAGAGTCTCGCACCAACCCAGGCTCACACGATCCGTAGTATCAGCGGAGGTGACTACGGTCTCGGCTTCAAGGGCGACGACAAGCGCAACTACATCGGCTTCGAGGGAGAGATTGACGGCGAACTGGCCGAAGGCAAAGAGCTCGAGATCCTCCCTGTCACCAGAGGCCGACGTATGTGGGTGAGCCTTGTTTGGGCCATGACTTTCTGGATACCCTCACCACTTCTCACCCACCTCGGCCGCATGAAGCGTCCCGATGTTCGCATGGCTTGGCGAGAGAAGCTGGCGTTGGTGATACTTATTTTCTTGATGAACGGCATAGTGGTCTTCTATATCATAGGATTTGGCAAGCTCCTTTGCCCCAACCGTGACAAGGTATGGTCTCGCAAGGAAGTCTCTTATCACCAGGGGGAGAACGACTACTATGCATCCTTCCGAGGAGGCGTTTACGATCTTACCAAGTTCTACAAACTCCAGCACTCGGATACTTCGATCGAAACGACGACCACTAACATGGAACCATTTGCGGGAGCTGACGTGACAGAGTATATCGTGCCACCTCTCACGCTTGCTTGTCCTGGCCTGGGCATATCGGACACCATCCAGCTCCAGAGCAATAACACTCTGCTATATCCCAACGCCGAGCACACCTCCGGTCCGCGTTTTCAACCTGACACCACTACAAAGCTGCACAACATCAACTGGTACATCGACGTCTTCTTGCCACGCATGAAGCAGTACTATAAAGGCGAGCTGGTCTATAAGCGATCCACCATTGCGAGCGAAGGACAGAAGTACAGCCGCAAATGGTCCATCATCAACGAGAAGGTCTATGACTTGACGAATTACTTCTACACTCTCGACCTGGAGAATCATCTTCCTGCCTACGATTTCCTCCCAGCTGATGTCGTGACGCTCTTCTCCAACAATCCTGGCGGCGACATCACAGAGCAATGGAACAAGAACCTCAACTTCACAACCCGCACGAACAGTCTGAACTGCTTGAACAACATGTTCTACATCGGTGGTGTCGACTTCCGTCAGTCCGCCAGATGTCAAGTGAACAACTATATTCTACTTGCCTTCACCATCATCTTGTGCGCGGTCATCCTAACGAAGTTCTTGGCCGCTCTCCAGCTTGGTTCCAAACGAAGACCGTCTCAGCAAGACAAATTCGTCATTTGCCAAGTTCCAGCATATACCGAAGGTGAAGACTCCCTCCGAAAAGGTCTAGACTCTCTCACTGCGTTGGCCTACGACAACAAGAGGAAGCTCATTTGCGTTATCTGCGACGGTATGATCGTCGGAGGCGGAAATGATCGACCTACTCCAAAGATCGTCCTGGACATCCTAGGAGTTGACCCGAAGATAGATCCTCCGGCGTTACCATTCAAGTCCGTAGGTGTCGGAGCCGAACAACTGAATTATGGAAAAGTTTATTCTGGCCTCTACGAATACGAGGGAAATGTGGTTCCATACTTGGTCGTGGTCAAGGTCGGCAAGGAGTCGGAACAGCGCAAGTCGAAGCCCGGAAACCGTGGTAAGCGTGACTCTCAAATCATGCTCATGAGTTTCCTCAACCGCGTACACCACCGCTCGGCGATGAACCCTCTGGAATTGGAAATGTTCCACCAGATCAACAATATCATTGGTGTCGATCCGGAGCTGTACGAGTATCTGTTCATGGTTGACGCCGATACGAAGGTCAAGGAGGACTCCCTCAATAGGCTTGTCGCAGCTTGCGCGAACGATGCAAAGATTGCTGGTATATGTGGTGAAACGTCCCTGGAGAACGAGGAGCGCTCTTGGTGGACGATGATCCAGGTGTACGAGTACTACATTTCTCACCACTTGGCGAAGGCATTCGAGAGCTTATTCGGCAGTGTTACTTGCTTGCCCGGATGGTATGTATCTGCACTCACTTTTGGAGAAAAGGCGGCTCATTTGCTAACGACCACTCGCAGTTTCTGCATGTATCGCCTACGCACGGCCGATAAAGGGCGACCTCTCATCATTTCCGACAAGATTTGCAGAGAGTACGCGGACAGCCAGATCGACACTTTGCATAAGAAGAATTTGTTGTCTCTTGGTGAAGATCGTTATCTGACGACTCTGATGTGCAAACACTTCCCGTCCATGTCTTACAAATTCCTTCCGGACGCGTACGCTCTCACGGAAGCACCGGCTCAATGGTCCGTCCTCCTCTCACAACGTCGTCGCTGGATCAATTCGACCATCCACAATCTGGCAGAAATGATGCAAGTCGACCTTTGCGGGTTTTGCTGTTTCTCCATGCGCTTCGTGGTCTTCATTGATCTCTTCGGTACAGTCATCCTGCCAGCGACATGCGCATACTTGGTCTACCTCGTCTACACTGTGGCCTCGGGATCTGGGCAATTTCCGCTGATCTCGATCATCATGCTTGCCGCGGTATACGGTCTCCAAGCCGTCATCTTCACCATCAAGAGGCAGTGGCAGCACATTGGATGGATGATCATTTACATCCTGGCCTATCCAATCTGGTCATTCATCCTTCCAGTGTACTCCTTCTGGAAGCAGGACGATTTCTCCTGGGGTAACACGCGTGTCGTGGTTGGAGAACGTGGTGACAAGAAAGTTGTGGCTGTCGACGACGAAGGATACGATCCACGGAGTATACCTCTACAGAGATGGGATGACTACGCCGTTGCGAACAATCTTCCGGGTCGTCGCGCGTATGGCAACGAGAAGGATACCGGCCTTTACCAAGACGGAGGCTACGAAATGGACGACATGCACTCGGTGTATAGCTCCGCCAAGCCAGCCTCGACTATCCTTACTGGGTTTCCGCAGCACCAATCATTCCGACCGCCACAGTCGCCTGGCCCATTTAATGCACTGGGTCGTCAATCGACGTTCACTCAAATGACTCGGTACAACGAAAACCCCGCTGGCCAAGATTCGCAACGCCTGATGTCCATGGGAGGCATGAGCGATCACCACAACAGCGGCAGTAGGTCGCCGTATAGCCCTCGTCACCAATCCCAGGAGAATCTGATGGGTGGCATGCAGTCACCGCCGCTGTACCAAGGCCCTCGTGCACGATCACCCCTTGGTGGTCCACAGTTCAGCCGACCTGGTTCTACAAACCCAAGTCAGCATCTCAGCTCGTTGTCAGCCTTCCAAACACAAGGACCCACCAACGAGGCTATCACGATGGCCATTCGCGAGTGCCTAGGTGAAGTTGACATGGACAGCGTCACCAAGAAGCAACTCAAAGCATTGGCGGAACAGAAGCTCCAATGTCAGCTTATTGGAGAAAAGCGAGCATTCTTGGATCACCAGATTGATCACGAGCTCGCTAACATGTAGTACTCCGATTTAATCCAAGGGCTGGTCAGACCGAGGAGTGGAATGGGCTAGATCTGGAGTTCGTGTCATACTTTGTGTGGGAGTCACATAGCATCTCCGTGGACGAGGCCCCAGGACAATGTCGCCAGTCAAGACAATGTCGCCAGATTGAGGAGGAGCATTTTAATGGCGTTCTTGTACAGGATATGATGGGAGTGGGAGTCAAAAATGTTAAAAGTATTGGAAAGGCAGAAACACGATGATAGCAGTCAGTCGATCTATGTTGGGCGTGGGAGATGCTGCCTAGTCACTGGTGGCTAGCAGGGGATGTTAATATAATGACAGATAAGTATCAATCATATGACACTTGCAATTTGCACCCAGGGAATCTCAGAAGTGTTCTGTGCTCCAAACTTGCAAGAAGCAACTTGTTCTGTTCTGATACCAACCAAACATCTGCTTTCCTCCTTCCGAATTTAGACCAAGATATCCCCGCCCCGCGGTCATTCCCTAAACCGGCCCAAAAAGCACAACCCTCACGAACACTTGTCCAATGGCTTCAAGGTAAGTAATGTTACAAATATCTCTTCCCCCATTCCGTCCGCGCACTCACAAGACTTTCAAAACTTGTAGATTCGGCCGCAACGAAGCGCGCAACGCGCTCTTCTCCAATTACGATGCCCAACAAACCCGTTCTCGACCTGCCTCCAGCGCCAGCAATAATAACCGTTCTTCTTCGAGAAACCCTCCGTATCCATCCTCTTCGCCTTATGGTTTGAATGCCAATAATGACTCGAATCATGCATACGCTGGAGGTCCGTCGTTCAGCGCTTATCCCGGCGCAGCAGCAGAAGGGGGTGGATTTCGACCTGCAACCCCCAACAAAAAAGGCCAATACAGTGATTCCGTGCTATCGGAAATGGAAGCGCAGAATGAAGAGCAGGCCGGGGAAATGAGTAGGAAGGTGAAAATGTTGAAAGATGTAAGTCGGTCGAGCGCGTCAGACATATATTTATTCAATAAGCTAGGGAACAACTGTGCTGATTTTTTTTTTTTTTTTTTTTTGGATGCGTAGTTGACGATGGCTATTGGAGAGGAAATTCGAGATTCTACGGCTTTTGCGGAGAAAATGAATGATTCTTTTGAAGGGACGAGGAATCGGTTGCGAGGGACTATGAATCGGATGTTGAGGATGGCGGAGAGGACGGGGGTGGGTTGGAGGGTTTGGGTAAGCAAGGCGATAACATGAGGGTCGAGAGTTTTTTTTTTGGCTGACTTTTGAGACTTTTCAGGTTGGGTTTTTTGTTTTTATATTTTTGTTGTTTGCTTATGTTTGGTTGTTTTGATGATGGGGATAGAGGGATATTGTATGAGTGAAGGAGGTATTTGTACAGGATGGCGTCTGGAAATGAGGAGGCATGGTGGGCATGGGAGGAATCATGGGATGGGGATTGGGCGATTATTTTGCTCATTGCGTTCGGAATGGAGAGCAAGCACTTGCTCGCTGTTGGTATGGCATGACTTCGTGAAAGGTCGCATTCAGCAGTATGGCGTTGAGACTGGCATAGCATGCATCTATGATTTCTGAGATGGGAAATTCGACGGCTCGACCAAGCTATCAGGTACTCGATCTCTCCATGAACGAAGCACTTCTAGAAGTATCAAGGCTGAGCCGACGAAGGAGAGCTGGTCGAAAGCCTGCTTTGGTTCTACCGGGAATGGCTTCCTCGAGCCATGGTGAATCTTCCACACCATCAAGCGCACAAAACATTTCAGCATGAATATGATCTGCCAAGGGAGCTGCAGCAAATGACCTCCAGGCGAGGGTGGAAGTATCGCGGGATGCTCGCCTATATCTTATGTGACGTCAAGACATCACCGTACGATGGCTGACACGCATGTAGTAGCTCTTCGTTCTCAGACTCAGGCTGTGTAAGTAAACTTTCTTGATCTGCTGAAGTTTTTCTGCTATCTTCCCGAAGAGGTGATACACAACTGCTAAAGCGGCTGCAATGGCTTCCAAGCCCACCGTGGTCATCGTCGGCTCGGGCTGGTAAGTTTACTTCACCTGATGCAGTCCCGTCGTGTGAGAGCAAAAGTTACTGATTGATTCTCAGGTCGGGTTTCACGCTGGCTCAAGCCTTATCAGTGGCAAAATACAACATCAATGTCGTTTCACCCATTCGTACAGTTCAATACACGCCGCTACTGGCAAGTGCAGCTACTCTACCTCCATTCAGGCGCTTCGTGGTTGAATTCGTGTGTGTGCTGCTCGTGACTTCCATTTCTATACTATACCACATTAGGTTTAGCGCTATTCGAGATCTCATTATTCTAGCGAAGCGCCTAACGACAAACCGTTCTAGGCGGGTGCAGGCTCGCCTATCCACCTACTAGCACATGCATATTGGCTCGAATACCGCAACAACCATTACCCGTAGTATAGTACTTTATAGAGACGGTTCCTAGATAATTCAGTAATCAAGGATATCCGCTATTTTAATGATACTATTGCTTCACAAATTCGAGAATTATTATCAGGAAACATAAATTGCTGGTCTCGCCTAACTCGTTTGTCTAAGAAGTAGGCTCGGCTGAATTGGTGTAACTTAGCGCGCACACGTCGCATACACGAGATTTTTGGATCGTCAGACTCGCAATTGGTAGGGCTACAACCTCCTTACATTGGATTTGCTGGTTGTCGTTGGTGTAGCGAGATCGTATTTTGATAGCGGAATCCACGATGAAAATTAGCGGTTTGGCTTCAGGCCTTTGGGCAAAGGATTAGGTAGAGTAGTATATAATTGGTTGTTCGGAAAGACGGAAGCTAGCCCTAATTTAAATCTATCACGTGCAATCTAACCAATTCACCACCGCGCAACGTAATCCTTAATGCACAAAGGCCTGAACGGAGGTAGCAGCTACTGGCATGTTTGACTTCCGGTAAGCACTAATGTCACAATTTCGATGACAATGGAATGAAAACTGATCACGAGCAGACTAGCAGAAGAACCTATACGCCGTCGCAATCGAATGCCGGGACTTGCGTATTACAAAGCCACCGTTGAAAATGTTGATTTTGGAAAGCGAGAAGTCCATTGCAGACCTTTCGTGAAGACGATCGCGGAAGAAGCTTTACAGGACACTCATCCATTCACTCTATCCTACGACAAACTGATTCTGGCTCCCGGCTGCGACATTCAGGCTTTTGGAACTCCAGGCGCTCTGGAGCACGCAAGCTTCCTGCGATGCACGGACGATGCTCGCAAGATCCAGCAAAGACTCCTGGAAATGCTGGACGCAGCTTCAACTCCAAATCTCACTGACCAGCAGCAACGAGAAATTCTCCGCATCATCATCGTCGGCGGAGGCCCGATCGGAATCGAAGCGACTGCGGAGCTCTACGATTTATGGTTCAAAGAAATGAGACATTTGTACGCGCATCTAGATGGGAAATTGAGTCTGGAGATTCACGACGTCGCACCTACCATCCTCGGCAATTTTGATGAGAGGTTGGGAGAATATGCTGTGAAGAAGCTTGTGGATCGTGGAATTAAGATTGAGACGGAAAGTCATATTGAGAAAGTCGAGGAAGGCGCTATATATACCAAGGAGCGTGGCAAGATCAAGTACGGAATGCTGCTTTGGGCGACGGGCTCTGCACCTAACAAACTCGCGGAGAAACTCGATGTCAAGAAGGATGACAAGCTCTCGCGGATCTCCACTGACCGACGCCTTCGCGTCCGTGATACCAACGACCGAGTCCTAGACGGCGTCTTCGCACTAGGTGATTCAGCTGATATCGAAGGCTACTCCTTACCACAACTCGCGGAGGTCGCTGTGCAGAAAGCCGAGTATCTAGCCCAGGCCTTGAATTCCGGTGACGAGACGCTCGGTCCTTTTGAGTACAGGCAGAAGCCGAATTTGGCGTATCTGGGACAGAAAGATGGGGTGATTGGGGGAAGGGAGGAATGGACTGGGTATAGTGCGTGGTTGGCTTGGAGATCTGGATCTATCTTTCATTGGCCCAGGTCGTGGAGACGCACGATTATGATTGGGATTAGTTGGTTGTTTAATAAGGTTGGGGGGAGGGATATTGCGAGGAAGTGGTGATGGGTGTGAGGGGGTAGGAAGATCTGATCTGCCTTGTGGAATTGGAGATTTTACGGAATTTTGGTGTTGATACTACGGCCTCACTGGGCACCTGATGGGATCTGAAGGAAGAGTCTTGACTAGGTGACTCATTGTAAGCGCGCAGAGACACCTCACTTTTTTCAACATACTACTACCACTCACCTCCACTTTCCTGGGGCAGATCACATGTGGCTCACTTCAGTAAACTTACTCCTGTGTCACATACATCATCCACGGCTCCCCTCGATCTACCTCGACGAGTTTACAACCCAACCACGCACCACAGACACTTTGACATCTTATCCACAATTACCACCACAGCGATCAATGCGAAAAAGCCATGGCGCTCAATACTGCGGACATGTATGACGAGTCCGAGTACTCAGACGTCATCATCAAATTCAGCGATAGAATTTCAACAAACTCTGTGGACCAGGCAGCAAATTCGCGGTACGGCTTCATACTGGACGTCTTGAACCTAGTACTGACTGCATCCAGGCGAAAAAAGTCAAGCCAGAGAAGAATGCTGAGCCCATGTAGACGAAGATTATGCGCCAGAAAACTTGTCGTATCGCCCTGGGTTCCTTGTCTCGGTCGCTGTAACTGCCACAGACTCAACTCTAGCATAATAATTTAGAGCGGAAAACAGACTCTGCAACAAGACCACGAAACCTATGAAAAGAGATGCTGGTCCGCCGTTTTGTAGGGGTCTTCCTGAGCCGATGAGGAGACCGGAACCAGTCATGCCGGCTAAGGTCATCATTGATCGATGGCGGTTTTCGAGACCTCGTTTGACGCCGCTGTCTGGGTGGTTGATGTCTTCTCTGTCGTAAGAGCCAGAAACATGCTTGGCCAAAAACAAATATTCCTCCTCTATTCTCTTCAATCTCCGATTTCTTTAGCGAGACGTTCACTTGGCAGTATCAGACTTTCGCGAAACTCACAGCGACGCGCAGGCTTCATAGGTTCTCAGCACTCGCATCTCCTAATGACCCTTGGTGCGGCACAATCGGTTGAGGTGACTGTACATAGTCAAAGTGCCCAAGCCGCTTCGTAAAGACAATGTCTTCTGGTCCTCTTGGAGCCTTGTTCGCACCAGTCATAAAGTTGTGTGGGAATCCAATTTGAAAGTCGTACGCGGATTCAATCTCCTCGATGTCTTTGGGTGTCAGGCGGAGACCGAGAGCTTCGATGTTGCTATTCAGATGCGAGACCTATGGTGCATGAGATTATGTGTCAGTGTGCAGATATTCTTGCTTCGCTCTTGATTCAATGCATACATACCTTGCGACCGCCCAGGATGGGAAAGACATATGGAGCTCGCATGTTGTCAGCATCGATCTGACCCGAGAACAAATGAGCTCACCTTTGTGAAGGACATATGCTAGGGCCACGCTGGTGATGAGCGTGTTCTTCTCCTTCGCAATGCGATCTAGAACGACAGACACCTCTGCCTCCTTCCCTGTGGAGACGTTCAGTGTCCGACCACCAGCATCCTTGGTCTCACCCGGAGATTTGAAGTAGCCTATATGGACTTCAGTCTGTTTTCAGGCTGTGGTGAGCCTTAATGCTTACCACCTCCCAGCGACCCCCATGGCATCAAAGCCATGCCCTCATCCCTAGCCATTGGAATGATCTCACGCTCAAAGTCTCGCTCAGCTGCGCTCCATCTTCCTTGGTAGACACTGAAGGGCGTAAGGCTGTGCTCGCGAGCGTAGCAGTTGGCTTTGACAACCACCCAAGCGGGTGTATCGCTGATAGATAGGTATAGTACTTTGCCTTGAGCAACCAGGTGATGTAGTGAATGCATCATTTCAGGAATCTGCGTCGAGAAGTCAAAATAATGTACGCAAAGCAGGTCGATGTAGCTGGTCTGCAGCTTTTTCAGACTTTGCTCTACGCTGACGTGCAAGCTCTTCCTCGAATTGCCGCCATAATTGCTTTGCTGGACTTGAGTGCCCAGGTAGCTTTTGTAGGCATTTGTGTATTTCGTGGCCAGGACCATCTCGTCTCGGCGGCCTCGGCTTGCCATCCATTCGCCAATTCATTGCTCGGATTCTTCGTTCTGGTAGCTTGCCGCAGTGTCAATAAAGTTGCCTCCTTGTTCGTAGAAGAAGTCCAGGATCTCGAAAGTCGTATCCTTGGAGCATTCGCCCATGAAATCTTTCCAGGCATCGCCAAAAGACATGCCGCCAAGACAGATTGGAGAGACGTGGACGCCAGCTGTGGGAGCTAAGATTCGGTGCCGTCCTAGCAAGGACTTGGGAGGTTGTGCAGCTGGTGCAGTCATCTTGAATCTATGCTGGCAGCACTTCCGAGGCTCAAGATTCCTGTTGGCAAAGTCGAGCACTTTCTGAGAGTATCAACCTGTTCTCATTCGTATCCAGCAAAAGGTGGATCTAGAGCTTCAATATAGCTCAAGAAGGTATAACTGAGCCCCCACATGTCCGTAAGCACCGTCTGGGCAGCTGTTTGGACGGTGATGCGCGGAGGTACGTCTCCTTATTTCCTGTCAACCTGTCTCTGCTCAGACATGTTGTGAAAGATGGAGCTATGCAGGATGGAAGTACAGATACAATGGAGGCGTGGAAGGAGCCAAAGAGGTGCAAAAAAGCAAGCTGATGAGAGTGGGATTCGAACCCACGCCCTTTCGGACCACGGAATTGTGTTCAAGGTTGAGACCTTAACGTGGCGCCTTAGTCCCTTTTCCCCCGGGGTATTGCTCACGTGATGAGTAGCTAGAATTGTCATGTATATATTAGAATATGACTTCTCTTGGCGTTGAAGTACGGCTCGCCAAGATCAGATTGGGCTGCTATGGTTGCATGGCTATGAGACACTCTGCACAAGACCCTTCTTTCATACAGCTACAGCGTCTTCCGCTCAATCTTGCAGGGCAAGGACTTCACGCGTCGGTTCAAGAACATCTGGTTGTTTTTCTCGTAAGTCTTGATTTGGCATGCCAAGACGAGCGCAGCGCCGGTCTGACCACCAAAATCGCCGAGCTGACTACCGCGGTGGTTAGGAACTCTAAAATGATAGGGGGTTAGCCGAGGTTAAGCTAATTGGAATGCGAAACCATTGAGTAAGTTTATTATATTTTTAATAGAACTTAAATGAAATTTCAATAAGAAATAAATAATCTTTTATTTTTTTACTTCTATAATAATTACTATAGGGTAAAGATTTTTTAAAAGGATTTAGAAAGGATTCGGAAAGGATTCGGAAAGGATTCGGAAAGGATTCGGAAAGGATTCGGGAAGGATTCGGAAAGGATTTAGATAGGAATTAAATAGGAATTAAATACAATTTAAAAATCGGATAGGAATCGGATAGGAATCGGATAGGAATTAGATAGAATTTAAATAGAATCTAAGAAATAGTTAAATTATAGTTTAGCTAACTACTAAATTAGCTATATTTTAAAATTATATTAGCTAATTACTAAGATTCTCTCTAATTAGACTTAGAGACTATAAAATACTATTAAAATAATAAAGAATAATTATAGTAGCTAATATAAATAGAAAATATTAAGAATACAAATAGAATATAAATAGAATAGAAAGTAAATAGAATATAATTTTAAAAGTATAAAGGAGTTTAAGAGCTTTAGTAGTAGATTTAGATAGAAATTAAATGAAATTCAAATAGAACTTAATTAAATCTAAATTAAATCTAAATGAAATCTAAATAAATAGATAGATAGATATTTCATTTGCCTGTTGTAGTGCCTTTCGGCCTATGCAGGTCTGTTTCTATATATTGTTTTAGGTAGGAAACCAACTTAGTTAGTAAAAACCTCCTTCCTATCCTATTTATAAGTATTAATCTTCCTTATTTCCTTATTCTCCTTCCTCTAGGATGTACTAGTATTATAGTTGTTACCCTCTAACTACCTTGCCTACTGCCCTGCCCTTCTTTCCCCCTCTTCTTCCCTCCTTCTTATCTACTCCTTAGTTTCCCTTACTAGTGCGAATTGTTGTATAAATCCCTATTTGATAATCTACTTTACTATCCTCTTTAGGTCTTCTTTGCTCTAGATTAGTTTGTCGTATTCCCTTTCTATTGCTTTTAGTCTCTAATCACTTCTGCCTTCTAACTATTAAGGGCAGACTAGCAGTATATGCTTAGGGTTCTAAGATTAGTAGCTATATTAGCAAGCCCTACTTTTAATTCCTAGGACGTTTCTTCTAAACAGGTAAGATCTGAATCCAATGTATTTAGATCTAATTTAGATAGCTAGGCTTACCTCGGCCCTATTTAGGTCCTTATAGAGCTAGTAGTTATATTAACTAAATTTGATTAGTGCCTTTAGGGTTCCTAGTCTAACTTATGTTTTGTTCTATTCCTGCTCCTATAGGTATCTAGCAATTAATTCTACTAGGCTTTGTTTCTCTCCCTTTAGTTTGTCTTCCTTTAGCCTTATATTTAGTCCCTAAAGCTCTTTCTCTAGCATTTCTCTTGTTAAGACTCTATATTACTCTAGGTCTTTGACTTTCTAGGGAGTTATTTATAGTCTGCCTCGCCTCCTAGTCCTAATGTACTAGGCTTTTATCTTGTCTAGTGCCTTTTAGATAGTCTATTAGGCTAGGTATTCTATTGTCTTTGCTATATATTGGTGTCTTAGTCCCTTAAAGTATTGTTTGACTAGTAGGACCCCTAATTCTATTTCTACTACCCTTATTAGTATAGTTTTGTATGCTCCTAGGATTTTCTTTAGGCTTTAGGTTTAGGACCTGCTAACTAGTTGTTCAATCCTCTTTAGTGTTTTCTCCTAGGCTATTTATATCTGTGCTCTATATAGTATTGCTAGCTTGACAATTGCTTTGTATATAACTTTAGCTTTCTCGAATGTAGCCCCCTATATAGAGGCTATAAGCCTATTAATAGATTGTATATTAGTATCTGCCCTCTACTTTGCCTTCTTTACTTATAGTCCCTAATTCAGTTTTGGATCTAGCTAGATCCCTAGTACCCTAAGCTCTGCTAATAGTTGGGTTTCAAAGCCTTAGATAGTAATTGATTGCTTTATATTATAGGTTGATTTAGCCTTACTAAAGTGGATAAGCTAGTACTTTTCTAGGGCGAATTTTGCTCTATGCCTCCTTGCCTATTTTTTATACTCCTAGTGCTTCTCTTCTAGGATCTTGTAGTTGGTTTCTATTGTCTTAGACTAGGCTAGGATGTTCGTATTATCTATAAACCCTAATGCTAATATGTTTTTTGATTCTAGGAGTAGGAGTAGGTCTGCTATAAAGATAAGGAAGAGGATTAGGGAGAGTATTAATCCTTAGGGGATTCCCTTTTTAGTTAGCATTAGGTCTAATTTGAATTTGCCTAGAATAAGCTATATTGATCTTTCCTATAGGAAGGACTAGATGAATTAGACTATCTAGTTTGATATAGCTTTCTATTTGAGTATATATAGGAGCCTTTTATAGGAGATATTGTTAAAGGCTCCTAAGATATTAAGGGAGAGGAGGGTTGCTACCTAGTTTTGACTATAGTGCTAGATATACTTAATCTATTCTGTAATTAGTTCTATAGCTGTTAGTATTAACCTCTTCTTTCTTCCTCCTATCTAGCCTTTAGGAAGGATGTTCCTTTCCTCGGTAAAGGTTATTAGCCTTTTAGCGACAATTTTTTCTAGCACCTTGCCTATTGTATTAAGTAGGGCTATTGGTCTATAGGCCTTGAGCTATATATAGTCTTCCTTCTAAGGCTTCCTTAGCACTACTGTTAGGGACTTCCTAAATAGTCTTAGGTAGTGTCCTAGTGCTAGGCTTTATAAAAAGATATTAGCTAGTACTAAGGCTAGCCCCTTCTTATATGCTTTTAGAAGTTTGTTATAGATCTTGTCTTCTCCTAGTGCCTTATTGCCTAGAATTTTCTTTAGGATCCTTTTAATAGTTTCGGGTTTAACCTAGGTGTCTCTTAGTATACCTAGTAGTAGAGTCTCTTGTTCTATCTCCCTTATATCTAATAGGTCTACTTGTACTTTTCTATAGAAGAAGTGTTAGCCTAGGGCTCTTACTTTCCCTTCTATTGTAGTCTGCATTTGTCCTTATTAGTCTATAATGTCCGGGAATTGTAGTAGCATATCCTTATCCTATTTAGGTCTCTTTGCCTATTTAGCTATCCTCTATATCTCCTCTAGTTTTTTTGTAATTATTCCTATTATAGATCTCTATTCTTGTATCTTGTCTTTCTTAATCTAGATCTTCTTTTCCTAGTAGGCTTTGTTATAGATGTCCTATACTTCCTAGGTATAGGTTTGTGTCTACTACCTCTTAGCCTTCCTTGCTACTTTAACCTTCTTTGTATACTTACTAGTTTAGTATAGTTGCTAGTATAGTGAATGTTTCTTTGCTAGGGTATACTTTCTAGCTACCTATTTTAGGATTCCTATTAGTTCTTCTACTGCTTTATTAATATCCTCTAGCCTTAGTAGGTGCTTTGTTAAGAGTTCCTTTAGTTTTGGGTCCCTTTCTAGTTCCTCCCTAATCCTGCCCTATTAGGTACCCTTCTAGTTAAGCTTCTCCTCTAGTTCCCTTTCCTAATTAGCTTAGACATTTAGCTCAATCTGTACCGGGAAGTAGTCTAATAATTCTTCTAGTTCCTAGTTGATCCTATATCTTGTAATCCTGTTCCTAATCTAATATAATATAAAGTATAGGTCTAGTGTGCTACTGCTTCCTCTTACTTCCTAAGTAATTAGTCCCTTTAGGGTAATAATTTCTATTTCTTCCCTCTCTAATATATCAATTAGTCTTCCTACTAGGAAGTAGTAAGCTAGGGTAAAGTCTAAGCCCTAGAGGGGGTAGTAGAGGTTGAAATCCCTAAGTAGGATTTAGTAGGTGTTCCCCTAGATAACTCTAGGTAGTCTTTCTAGGGTTTTTAGTTAGGTACTGCTTCTTAAGTCTAGTAGTAGGTTGTATATGTAGTAGACTTGGAGTATACCTTAGGATGTCTCTACTTAAACTAATGTTAGGTCCCTATCCTCCTATAGTAGGGCCTGCTAGGTTTCTGTATCTATCTCCTTACTAATATAGATGTATGTCCTTAGGGCTCCCTAGTTGTAGATAATTAGGTGGTATCTTAGGTCTTTAACTGTTGCTAGTCTCTTTATATATAGGTTGAGCTAGGGCTCTTAGATTGCAATAATATAATGTTCTTTTAGGTTTAGTACTTAAAGGAAGCTCCTCTATACCTTGTCTTTGCTCTTGTTAATATTGTACTATATAATGTTTAGTAATATTGCAATGTTTATTAGGTTTTATCTATATTATTTCCCTATAAGTTTTCCTTTAGTCTTCCCTCACTTTAGACTAATATTTAACTAAGCTTTGTCTGCCCTGCTTCCTTTCCTACAATATTAAGGTATCTTAGTCTCCCTAGTTGCTAGTAACTCTCTTATACTAGTAAGGCCCTGAATATGAACCTATTATCTTGTCTAGACCTCTTTTGTAGTACTTAGCTAGGTTGCTTCTATACCTAGCTACCCTAGCTTATTATATATCTTTTTAGTGTATTAATTCTAGCTTCCTTTGCCTTCCTCGCTGCCTGTATTCTTACTAGGCATTCCTTCGCCTAAGAGGGGTGTCTTTTAGTACAGTATATATATCTTGCTTCTCCTTTATATACTTTGCATTCTTTAACCTAGTAATCCCCTATATAATAGGAGTAGGTGTTGGTTATCTTTATACACTTAGCTGCTAAGTGTCTATAGTGTTAATATTTGAAGCACTATATTATCCTATAGTTGCTTCTATATATCTCTGTTTCCAATCTCTTATAGTCCTAGAATAACCCTTAGTCTAGCACTATGTTAGCTTACTCTATACTCCCTACCTAGATAATTAGGGAAGACTGCTTCTTAGTCTCCTCGATTTTCCTTTTAATCTATACTACTTTTATAATCTTTAGGCCTAGGTATATAGCTTAGTTTTATCTCTATAGGCTCTTAATATCCTATTCTTCCTTAAAGCTTCTTATTATACTATAGGCTATGATTATAAATTGCTATTAGGAGACCTTTGCTATTTTCCCTATCTTGGTTATCTATTCTTTTTATGTTTCTAGCTTCTTTTTGTCCTGCTCTTATACTATAAATAGCTTGATTACCCCTTTTCCTTCGTTCCTAGCCCTAATTACCTCTTTAACTGCAATTCTTTCTACAATCTCTTTCCCTATAAGTCCTTAGATTTCCTTTTGCTCCTATAGGTCCGTAATATAGACTCTAACTACTATCCTCGGGGGTTTTAGCGCCTCCTAACTAGCTACTACTACCTAGGTACGGTAGTTTAGGCTTGTTTCCTATTGTTTCTTCGTAATCTTTACTGCGACTGTATTAGCTACCTTTGTAATTACGTAGCTTGCCTAGTTATAGATTGCTTTTAGTCCTCTAAGGAGTTCTAAGATTATTATCCTATATGCCCTCTTAGGGGTTCTTCTATCTTCCGCCTTTAGCACCTCCTCTACCCTAGTATATAGTGCTTTCCATTCGTCCTCCCTTCCTTCTTAACTATCTTCCCTTCGTCTCTAATTGTTCGCTGCTATCCCGCCTTTTTTTCTTCTTTTGCCGCTAGTATAATCTAAATAAATAGGATTCGAATTAGATTCGAATAGGATTTAATTTAATAGGACTCGAAAAGAATTTAACTAGGATTAAAATAGAATATAGAAAGGACTTAGAAAGATTTTAGAAAGGAATCGGATAGGAATCGGATAGGAATCGGATAGGAATCGGATAGGAATCGGATAGGAATCGGATAGGAATCGGATAGGATTCGGATAGGATTCGGATAGGATTCGGATAGGATTTAGATAGGATTCGGATATAATTTTAGAAATAGTTTAGCTAAATACTAAAATAACTAATTAGCTAGTAGATTAGCTATATTTAAAAATTATATTAGTTAATTACTAAGACTTTCTCTAACTAGACTTAGAGACTATTAACTATTTAGATAATAAAAAATAATTATAGTAGCTAATACGAATAGAATATAAAGAAAACAGGATAGAAAGAATTTAGAAAGGATTTATATAGAATTTTAGAAAAACTTAGCTAAGTACTAAATGAAATAACTAAATAGCTTACCTATATAGAAAATATTATTATATTAAAATAATAAGACTTAGTTTAATTAGAAGAAAAATCTACTTTAATAATAGCACTAATTCTAGTAGCGAGTTTAATTAGAATATAAGTAGGATATAGATAGTACTAAAATATACTCCTATAACAAACGAATATAGATTACTAATAATATAGCCCTATATACTAGATATATACCTATATAAAAACACTACTAGATATTATTATACCTAGAATTAGATCTACTACTTAGTTCTACCTAGAACTACTCTAGTAGTATCTAGTTAGAAGTAAAGCTAGGACTATATTTGCCTTCTAGACCTATTTAGTTTCTATATAATTTCTAATTAAATTATACTAGAATTCTTTAAGAGTCTTATTAAAGTAATTTATTTACTTAGTTATAGCTTATAAAATTATAGCGCTAGGCTTTAACTTATATATACTTCTACTTTTATACTTACTAGGCGTATCTAGTTTTAGATTTATAAGTTTTTTAGTTATTAAAGTTATCTAAAGCTATAGAAATCTACTTTATCTTTTATTCCTTTCCTATTCCTTTCTTATTCCTTTCCTATTCCTATTCGATTCCTAGTCGATTCCTAGTCGATTCCTATTCGATTCCTAGTCGACTCCTAGTCGATTCCTAGTTAATTCCTAGTCGATTCCTAGTCGATTCCTAGTCGATTCCGATTAACTTTCGGCAAGTAGGGCTAACTTAAGCCGAGGCTACGTACGGTCTACCGTACGGACTACTACGGCTCTATCCGATTAGTTAATTCGGTAGTTAGGTCGGTGATTTCGGTAGTTAGGATTTCTAAGTCCCCTACTAAGACTATATCTAGTTCCTGCCTCGGCTTTGCGCTTTCTCCTAGCACTTATACCGAGCCCTAGCTGCCCGCCCGAGCCCTAGTAATATAGTAGATTATAGAATCCGCTATTCCTAACAAAATCGCGTATAGAAGCGATAATCTAATCCCCGCAACTATCTCCGACCGGGCAACTATACTGCCGCTAGCTATAAAGCTAAAGATTGTTAGCAAATTAGTAGTATAGCAAAATTCAAGGTGTTGTTAGTTGCTATCTACTTAGATCTAAGCGGGTTACGACCTGCGGCCTTATAACTACGTAATGCTATATATGCTAGCTTATACTAATCCCTCTGTTACTAACTAGCCTGCTGCTGCATATAATACTGCTGCTAAGTAAACTGATAGTGCTATTGCTGCAGTACCTAGTAGTAAAGTAGCCGTCCTATTAGCTATGTAAGCGGCTATTATTGTTATTGCTAGTACTAGTAGTGTTGCTAAGTAGCCTATCGTTGTTACTGTTCTAACAACGCCGCCTGCTATTGCTAATTGCGCTGTTCTTTACGCGCTCGAAGCTTATTTAGTTCTTACCGTAGAAGGTCTACCTCGGAGGGAGGTTAAGGAGGTTATAGTTTAACCGGAAGTGCTTCTTAACGTAGATTATAGCACTCGAAGCCTTAAGGGTAGCAGGCAGGTCTATATAGACGGTTAGCCTTCTAGTAAGGGCACTGCTACGTACGGCACTAGCTCTTTATATACTTGCAGTACTTAGTAACCCTCGTACGAAGCTAAGTGAGTAAGACTCTAGGTTCTAATGTAAAGTCCGTAGTCCTTACTGTCGCTATCTTCTACTTCTTAGCAACTGTAGTCTTATTTAGGTCGTCTAATTCTCGAGCTGTTACTATACGCTTTGTCGAGTATAGTATCGCTCCGCCGGTTATAGGTTTGCGGTTGCTATATACTATTGTAGGCTCTCGTAAACGTACGAGCTTCGAGAAGTCGATAAACTAGTAAGCGTAGAAGTGAGAAGGCAATAGTACCGTACGGCTTCTACCTGTCTCGAGAAGGCGCATAATCTCGTGCTTATAAGGATAGCTATGCGTCTTAGTAAGATAGTCGTTGCAGGTACATTGAACGCAGCTATACGAGAAGCCTAAATACTTAATCTCGTTGCTATTGTCGTTAGTCGTAGTCCTAAGAAGGGCTATAGTACGTATATAGAGCTGCTATACTTCGAGAAGACAATAGTCGCTTATAACGCGAGAGACACTTGCCTAAAATAGCCTAACGATTGCCTTATTATAGCGCTTTAGGTTCTCGGCAAGTGCGTAGCGACGGCGGTCGTAACCCTTATTCTACTACTTAATTAGTGCCTCGAAGAGCGTAAAGATATCGTAGCGACTGCTGTAGTTAAGCTAGAGTTTAATACGTCTATAGTAGGACTCGACTCGAGAGGTTGTCTTATAGCCAAAGTGTAGTACTTTGTTAGTCTAGTAGTCGACTATTCGTTGCTTATAGCGCTACTAATTCTTATAGAGATAGGCCTTAAACATAGGATAGACGTTGTCTAATTTAATAACGTTATTATTAAACTCGGCCTCGGTTTAACTATAAATAGTATAGACAAATAGCTTTATAAACTAGTTAGTTAAAGGGCTATTAGTTTAGCCGCTATTATCGTCGTCCTTAACCTATCTAAATTCGCCGCGTTCTTTACGTACTCGAGCGAGTATGTCTTGCTATATATTACGGTTACTCGCGACAGATCGTTAAGTAACTTCTTATTATATGCAAGCCGAGGCTTCTTTAGAGAGGCTAATATAAGCGGGAGGCAGAGATAGAATAATTAGTACAAAGGTAATTCCAATTAGTAAGTAGGTAACATAAGTTAAACGCCTCGAGCTATAAGGGCATTCCGGCGTTCCTAAATACAAAGGAGATATCTTGTCTATAGTCGTAAGCGACGTAAGCGACGCTGTCGCTCTCGACCGCTCCTATCGCTCCTAGTAAGATAGAGCGATAGCTTAGCCTACTAGTCTTAGCGTCGCTCTAAGATTATATAAGGACTCTAACTAATTAGATCCGTAACACTATCCCCCTCCTTAAGCGGAATAGTCTCTTATTCCGGGACTTTCTAATTCTAACTTCTTTGTTATGCTAAAGTTATCTAAGGATTTGTCTTCTCGCTAGCGTAAGGAAAATATCGCAAATAATATCCTCGCCGACTGCCTCGAAATACTAATCCGCTACTTTTATTACAAATAGGCCGGTAAACCCTATAAAGTCGATCTTCGTTCCGGTCGCTACTCCGAGTGCGCCCTATACGGCTAGTCCTATAATATATAAGTTACTCGTATAGAGTATAAAAAAATCCGGAAGGCGCGCCTAAAGATAGCTAAAGATCTCGAAGCGGCCGAAGAGGAGGAGGACCTCCTTACGCGGAAGCTTTTCGAGCATCGCGTAAAGGTCCGTCGCTTACGTAAGTCGCTACGTATAAAGGAGGATCGGGAGGTACAAGCTCTTAAAGTAGAGGAAGCCTCTATTTAATAGGCGGAGGAGCTCGAAAGAGAGCTAGGCTCTTCGCCTATAGAGCCGATAATATTCTCGTTACCTACTAACGAGCCGTTTCCCCTAGATAGCCGATTATAGATGTCGCCTTATAACTAGAGTCGTCTAGATAGGACACCCTAGCCTGTCTCTAAAATCCCTAGTAGGAGTACCGAGAGTCTAGTGTCCTAAAGGTATATATTTTTAATGTTTCCTATCTATTTTATCTTCTAGCTAGTTAGTCTAGTAGTATAATTCTTAGCTATAAAAGATATAGTTGCTAGGTACGCTATTAGAGTCCCCGCTCCTCGAGCTATACTGCCCTAGGTCGTTAAGAACTCTAAGGCGCTATAATCGATAGGGTCTAAGAGGTCGTAGGTTCAATTCCTATACTAGTTATTTCTTTTTTGTCCGGTTTTGATATTTTTTAATTATCTGCTAACAGTTCTATAGGTTTTCTTTTAGTTCCTAAGTGTTTTCTAAATATAGGTATCCTTTCTATTTAATAAGGTATTTCTAACCTTACTAATCTAGGATTTCCTCGACTTTAAACTTATTTTCTTCCTTAGGTTAGAAGTAAAATGTTTCTTAATACGGTGTTTCGGCGTCTGTAGGTTCTAGTATAGAGATATAGAATACTAGGTAGATTTTCGCGTTGTCCGGTAGTTTAAGTCGGTAATTAACTAGTCCTTTAGGCTTATTAATCAAAAATAGCCCGACTTTAACGTAGTCTAGTTTCTTAGTCGATCTCCGGGTTTTTAGATTCTTTATTAGGAGGTAGACCTTATCCCCCTTCTTTAGCTAAGGTACTATTTTTCGTTTAGTATTATATAGTCCTATAATCTTTTCCTAAGACTCGGCAATTGCCCTTTGCAATTCTTTATATACCTGCTTTAAGTCTTCTAAAGCGACTATCGCTTTATCCGCGTATAGATGCTATAAATACTGTTCCCCGAATAGCTGCGGATATTTCCTAAAATTAGCGAAGAATAGTATCTCTTTCGTAGTCTTAGATTGTTAGTTGTTTAGTGCAAGTTGTGCTATAGGTAATAGCGATGCCTAATTGTTTTATACGTAATTAACGTAGTACCGTAAGTATACCTCTAAGGCCTGATTCTTAACTTCCGTTTAGCCGTCTGTCTATAGATAGTATACCGTTAATAGCTTATGCTTAATTCTAAGTGTCGCTATAAGCGTCTTCTAGTAGTTTAATATAAAGAGCTTGTCTCTATCCGTAATATAGGTCCTTAGAAATCCGTAGTATCGTACAAGTCTATCTAGTACGAGGTATCCGAGTTGCTCTACCGTACTTGCTTCGTTAGCAGGAATAAAGTGTATATATTTCGTAAGCCTATCGACTATAACAAGTATTATGTCGTAGCTATGTCCTATAACCGGATCCTTAGACTTCGGTAGTTTCGTAATAAAGTCTATTGTAACTTCGTCCTATAGTTTATCTAGTAGCGTCCTAAATTAGATATGTCTATACCTAGCGTGTCTATTAGCCTTGTTACGCTAACATTGTAGACCTTTCTTACTATATTCTAGAACTCGTTATCGTATATATAGG